>NW_027616787.1:0-189524 GCF_964187855.1 Myxine glutinosa
TGCAAAAGTGGTTTCCTGCACCAACACAAGTGCGAAAAGTGGTTTTTCAACACTAACACAAGTGCGAAATGTGGTTTTTCAACACTAATACAAGTGCAAAAGTGGTTTCCTGCACCAACACAAGTGCGAAAAGTGGTTTTTCAACACTAACACAAGTGCGAAATGTGGTTTTTCAACACTAATACAAGTGCAAAAGTGGTTTCCTGCACCAACACAAGTGCGAAAAGGGGTTTTTCAACACTAACACAAGTGCGAAAAGTGGTTTTTCCACACTAATACAAGTGCAAAAGTAGTTTCCTGCACCAACACAAGTGCGAAAAGTGGTTTTTTCAACACTAACACAAGTGCGAAAAGTGGTTTTTCAACACTAACACAAGTGCGAAAAGTGGTTTTTCAACACTATCACAAGTGCAAAAAGTGTTTTTTTCCACACTAATACAAGTGCAAAAGTGGTTTCCTGCACCAACACAAGTGCGAAAAGTGGTTTTTCAACACTAACACAAGTGCGAAATGTGTTTTTTCAACACTAACACAAGTGCGAAAAGTGGTTTTTCAACACCACCACAAGTGCAAAAAGTGTTTTTTCCACACTAATACAAGTGCAAAAGTGGTTTCCTGCACCAACACAAGTGCGAAAAGCGGTTTTTCAACACTAACACAAGTGAAAAAAGTGGTTTTTCAACACTAACACAAGTGAGAAAAGTGGTTTTTCCACACTAATACAAGTGCAAAAGTGGTTTCCTTCACCAACACAAGTGCTAAAAGTGTTTTTTCAACACTAACACAAGTGCGAAAAGTGGTTTTTCAACACTATCACAAGTGCAAAAAGTGTTTTTTCCACACTAATACAAGTGCAAAAGTGGTTTCCTGCACCAACACAAGTGCGAAAAGTGGTTTTTCAACACTACCACAAGTGCGAAAAGTGGTTTTTCAAGCACTATCACAAGTGCAAAAAGTGTTTTTTTCCACACTAATACAAGTGCAAAAGTGGTTTCCTGCACCAACACAAGTGCGAAAAGTGGTTTTTCAACACTAACACAAGTGCGGAAAGTGGTTTTTCAACACTAACACAAGTGCGAAAAGTGGTTTTCCAACACTATCACAAGTGCAAAAAGTGTTTTTTTCCACACTAATACAAGTGCAAAAGTGGTTTCCTGCACCAACACAAGTGCGAAAAGTGGTTTTTCAACACTAACACAAGTGCGAAAAGTGTTTTTCAACACTAACACAAGTGCGAAAAGTGGTTTTTCCACACTAATACAAGTGCAAAAGTGGTTTCCTGCACCAACACAAGTGCGAAAAGTGGTTTTTCAACACTAACACAAGTGCGAAAAGTGGTTTTCCAACACTAACACAAGTGCGAAAAGTGGTTTTTCAACACTATCACAAGTGCAAAAAGTGTTTTTTCCACACTAATACAAGTGCAAAAGTGGTTTCCTGCACCAACACAAGTGCGAAAAGTGGTTTTTCAACACTAAAACAAGTGCGAAAAGTGGTTCTTCAACACTATCACAAGTGCGAAAAGTGGTTTTTCCACACTAATACAAGTGCAAAAGTGGTTTCCTTCACCAACACAAGTGCGAAAAGTGGTTTTTCAACACTAACACAAGTGCGAAAAGTGGTTTTTCAACACTATCACAAGTGCAAAAAGTGTTTTTTCCACACTAATACAAGTGTAAAAGTGGTTTCCTGCACCAACACAAGTGCGAAAAGTGGTTTTTCAACACTAACACAAGTGCGAAAAGTGGGTTTTCAACACTAACACAAGTGCGAAAAGTGGTTCTTCAACACTATCACAAGTGCGAAAAGTGGTTTTTCCACACTAATACAAGTGCAAAAGTGGTTTCCTTCACCAACACAAGTGCGAAAAGTGGTTTTTCAACACTAACACAAGTGCGAAAAGTGGTTTTTCAACACTATCACAAGTGCAAAAAGTGTTTTTTCCACACTAATACAAGTGTAAAAAGTGGTTTCCTGCACCAACACAAGTGCGAAAAGGGGTTTTTCAACACTAACACAAGTGCGAAAGTGGGTTTTCAACACTAACACAAGTGTGAAAAGTGTTTTTTCCACACCAATACAAGTGCAAAAGTGGTTTCCTGCACCAACACAAGTGCGAAAAGTGGTTTTTCAACACTAACACAAGTGGGAAAAGTGGTTTTTCAACACTATCACAAGTGCAAAAAGTGTTTTTTCCACACTAATACAAGTGCAAAAGTGATTTCCTGCACCAACACAAGTGCGAAAAGTGGTTTTTCAACACTAACACAAGTGCGAAAAGTGGTTTTTCAACACTAACACAAGTGCGAAAGTGGTTTTCAACACTAACACAAGTGCAAAAAGTGGTTTTTCCATACTAATACAAGTGCAAAAGTGGTTTCCTTCACGAACACAAGTGCGAAAAGTGGTTTTTCAACACTAACACAAGTGCGAAAAGTGGTTTTTCAACACTATCACAAGTGCAAAAAGTGTTTTTCCACACTAATACAAGTGCAAAAGTGGTTTCCTGCACCAACGCAAGTGCGAAAAGTGGTTTTTCAACACTAACACAAGTGCGAAAAGTGGTTTTTCAACAATAACACAAGTGCGAAAAGTGGTTTTTCCACACTAATACAAGTGCAAAAGTGGTTTCCTGCACCAACACAAGTGCGAAAAGTGTTTTTTCAACACTAACACAAGTGCAAAAAGTGGTTTTTCAACACTAACACAAGTGCGAAAAGTGGTTTTTCCACACTAATACAAGTGCAAAAGTGGTTTCCTGCACCAACACAAGTGCGAAAAGTGGTTTTTCAACACTACCACAAGTGCGAAAAGTGGTTTTTTAACACTAACACAAGTGCGAAAAGTGGTTTTTCCACACTAATACAAGTGTGAAAAGTGGTTTTTCAACACTAACACAAGTGCGAAAAGTGGTTTTTCCACACTAATACAAGTGCAAAAGTGGTTTCCTGCACCAACACAAGTGCGAAAAATGGTTTTTCAACACTAACACAAGTGCGAAATGTGGTTTTTCAACACTAACACAAGTGCAAAAAGTGGTTTTTCCATACTAATACAAGTGCAAAAGTGGTTTCCTTCACGAACACAAGTGCGAAAAGTGGTTTTTCAACACTAACACAAGTGCGAAAAGTGGTTTTTCAACACTATCACAAGTGCAAAAAGTGTTTTTTCCACACTAATACAAGTGCAAAAGTGGTTTCCTGCACCAACGCAAGTGCGAAAAGTGGTTTTTCAACACTAACACAAGTGCGAAAAGTGGTTTTTCAACAATAACACAAGTGCGAAAAGTGGTTTTTCCACACTAATACAAGTGCAAAAGTGGTTTCCTGCACCAACACAAGTGCGAAAAGTGTTTTTTCAACACTAACACAAGTGCAAAAAGTGGTTTTTCAACACTAACACAAGTGCGAAAAGTGGTTTTTCCACACTAATACAAGTGCAAAAGTGGTTTCCTGCACCAACACAAGTGCGAAAAGTGGTTTTTCAACACTAACACAAGTGCGAAAAGTGGTTTTTTAACACTAACACAAGTGCGAAAAGTGGTTTTTCCACACTAATACAAGTGTGAAAAGTGGTTTTTCAACACTAACACAAGTGCGAAAAGTGGTTTTTCCACACTAATACAAGTGCAAAAGTGGTTTCCTGCACCAACACAAGTGCGAAAAGTGGTTTTTCAACACTAACACAAGTGCGAAATGTGGTTTTTCAACACTAATACAAGTGCAAAAGTGGTTTCCTGCACCAACACAAGTGCGAAAAGTGGTTTTTCAACACTAACACAAGTGCGAAAAGGGGTTTTTCAACACTAACACAAGTGCGAAAAGTGGTTTTTCCACACTAATACAAGTGCAAAAGTAGTTTCCTGCACCAACACAAGTGCGAAAAGTGGTTTTTCAACACTAACACAAGTGCGAAAAGTGGTTTTTCAACACTAACACAAGTGCGAAAAGTGGTTTTTCAACACTATCACAAGTGCAAAAAGTGTTTTTTCCACACTAATACAAGTGCAAAAGTGGTTTCCTGCACCAACACAATTGCGAAAAGTGGTTTTTCAACACTAACACAAGTGCGAAAAGTGTTTTATCAACACTAACACAAGTGCAAAAAGTGGTTTTTCAACACTATCACAAGTGCAAAAAGTGTTTTTTCCACACTAATACAAGTGCAAAAGTGGTTTCCTGCACCAACACAAGTGCGAAAAGTGGTTTTTCAACATTAACACAAGTGCGAAAAGGGGTTTTTCAACATTAACACAAGTGCGAAAAGTGGTTTTTCCACACTAATACAAGTGCAAAAGTAGTTTCCTGCACCAACACAAGTGCGAAAAGTGGTTTTTCAACATGAACACAAGTGCGAAAAGTGGTTTTTCAACACTAACACAAGTGCGAAAAGTGGTTTTTTCAACACTATCACAAGTGCAAAAAGTGTTTTTTCCACACTAATACAAGTGCAAAAGTGGTTTCCTGCACCAACACAAGTGCGAAAAGTGGTTTTTCAACACAAACACAAGTGCGAAATGTGTTTTTTCAACACTAACACAAGTGCGAAAAGTGGTTTTTCAACACCACCACAAGTGCAAAAAGTGTTTTTTCCACACTAATACAAGTGCAAAAGTGGTTTCCTGCACCAACACAAGTGCGAAAAGCGGTTTTTCAACACCGCTTTTGCGAAAAGTTGACGGAAGAGGGCGGAAGCTGACGAGCAGGTTGAAAAAATGCTCGACGCAGGCGTGATCGAGCCCTCGGGAAGTCCTTGGATGTCACCTGTTGTGCTGGTAAAAAAGAAGGATGGGACCACGCGGTTCTGCGTGGACTATCGCCAGCTAAACAACGTGACACTCAAGGACTCATATCCCCTGCCAAGGATTGATGACACCCTCGATGCCGTTGCGGGCTCAAATTGGTTCTCGACTTTGGACCTCAAGAGTGGGTATTGGCAGGTGGAGATGGATAGGGCAAAAGTGGTTTCCTGCACCAACACAAGTGCGAAAAGTGGTTTTTCAACACTAACACAAGTGAGAAAAGTGGTTTTTCCACAATAATACAAGTGCAAAAGTGGTTTCCTTCACCAACACAAGTGCTAAAAGTGGTTTTTCAACACTAACACAAGTGCGAAAAGTGGTTTTTCAACACTATCACAAGTGCAAAAAGTGTTTTTTCCACACTAATACAAGTGCAAAAGTGGTTTCCTGCACCAACACAAGTGCGAAAAGTGGTTTTTCAACACTACCACAAGTGCGAAAAGTGGTTTTTCAACACTATCACAAGTGCAAAAAGTGTTTTTTCCACACTAATACAAGTGCAAAAGTGGTTTCCTGCACCAACACAAGTGCGAAAAGTGGTTTTTCAACACTAACACAAGTGCGGAAAGTGGTTTTTCAACACTAACACAAGTGCGAAAAGTGGTTTTCCAACACTATCACAAGTGCAAAAAGTGTTTTTTCCACACTAATACAAGTGCAAAAGTGGTTTCCTGCACCAACACAAGTGCGAAAAGTGGTTTTTCAACACTAACACAAGTGCGAAAAGTGGTTTTTCAACACTAACACAAGTGCGAAAAGTGGTTTTTCCACACTAATACAAGTGCAAAAGTGGTTTCCTGCACCAACACAAGTGCGAAAAGTGGTTTTTCAACACTAACACAAGTGCGAAAAGTGGTTTTCCAACACTAACACAAGTGCGAAAAGTGGTTTTTCAACACTATCACAAGTGCAAAAAGTGTTTTTTCCACACTAATACAAGTGCAAAAGTGGTTTCCTGCACCAACACAAGTGCGAAAAGTGGTTTTTCAACACTAAAACAAGTGCGAAAAGTGGTTCTTCAACACTATCACAAGTGCGAAAAGTGGTTTTTCCACACTAATACAAGTGCAAAAGTGGTTTCCTTCACCAACACAAGTGCGAAAAGTGGTTTTTCAACACTAACACAAGTGCGAAAAGTGGTTTTTCAACACTATCACAAGTGCAAAAAGTGTTTTTTCCACACTAATACAAGTGTAAAAGTGGTTTCCTGCACCAACACAAGTGCGAAAAGTGGTTTTTCAACACTAACACAAGTGCGAAAAGTGGGTTTTCAACACTAACACAAGTGTGAAAAGTGTTTTTTCCACACCAATACAAGTGCAAAAGTGGTTTCCTGCACCAACACAAGTGCGAAAAGTGGTTTTTCAACACTAACACAAGTGCGAAAAATGGTTTTTCAACACTATCACAAGTGCAAAAAGTGTTTTTTCCACACTAATACAAGTGCAAAAGTGATTTCCTGCACCAACACAAGTGCGAAAAGTGGTTTTTCAACACTAACACAAGTGCGAAAAGTGGTTTTTCAACACTAACACAAGTGCGAAAAGTGGTTTTTCAACACTAACACAAGTGCAAAAAGTGTTTTTTCCACACTAATACAAGTGCAAAAGTGGTTTCCTGCACCAACACAAGTGCGAAAAGTGGTTTTTCAACACTAACACAAGTGCAAAAAGTGGTTTTTCAACAATAACACAAGTGCGAAAAGTGGTTTTTCAACACTATCACAAGTGCAAAAAGTGTTTTTTCCATACTAATACAAGTGCAAAAGTGGTTTCCTTCACGAACACAAGTGCGAAAAGTGGTTTTTCAACACTAACACAAGTGCGAAAAGTGGTTTTTCAACACTATCACAAGTGCAAAAAGTGTTTTTTCCACACTAATACAAGTGCAAAAGTGGTTTCCTGCACCAACGCAAGTGCGAAAAGTGGTTTTTCAACACTAACACAAGTGCGAAAAGTGGTTTTTCAACAATAACACAAGTGCGAAAAGTGGTTTTTCCACACTAATACAAGTGCAAAAGTGGTTTCCTGCACCAACACAAGTGCGAAAAGTGGTTTTTCAACACTAACACAAGTGCAAAAAGTGGTTTTTCAACATTAACACAAGTGCGAAAAGTGGTTTTTCCACACTAATACAAGTGCAAAAGTGGTTTCCTGCACCAACACAAGTGCGAAAAGTGGTTTTCCAACACTAACACAAGTGCGAAAAGTGGTTTTTCAACACTATCACAAGTGCAAAAAGTGTTTTTTCCACACTAATACAAGTGCAAAAGTGGTTTCCTGCACCAACACAAGTGCGAAAAGTGGTTTTTCAACACTAAAACAAGTGCGAAAAGTGGTTCTTCAACACTATCACAAGTGCGAAAAGTGGTTTTTCCACACTAATACAAGTGCAAAAGTGGTTTCCTTCACCAACACAAGTGCGAAAAGTGGTTTTTCAACACTAACACAAGTGCGAAAAGTGGTTTTTCAACACTATCACAAGTGCAAAAAGTGTTTTTTCCACACTAATACAAGTGTAAAAGTGGTTTCCTGCACCAACACAAGTGCGAAAAGTGGTTTTTCAACACTAACACAAGTGCGAAAAGTGGGTTTTCAACACTAACACAAGTGTGAAAAGTGTTTTTTCCACACCAATACAAGTGCAAAAGTGGTTTCCTGCACCAACACAAGTGCGAAAAGTGGTTTTTCAACACTAACACAAGTGCGAAAAATGGTTTTTCAACACTATCACAAGTGCAAAAAGTGTTTTTTCCACACTAATACAAGTGCAAAAGTGATTTCCTGCACCAACACAAGTGCGAAAAGTGGTTTTTCAACACTAACACAAGTGCGAAAAGTGGTTTTTCAACACTAACACAAGTGCGAAAAGTGGTTTTTCAACACTAACACAAGTGCAAAAAGTGTTTTTTCCACACTAATACAAGTGCAAAAGTGGTTTCCTGCACCAACACAAGTGCGAAAAGTGGTTTTTCAACACTAACACAAGTGCGAAAAGTGGTTTTTCAACACTATCACAAGTGCAAAAAGTGTTTTTTCCACACTAATACAAGTGTAAAAGTGGTTTCCTGCACCAACACAAGTGTGAAAAGTGGTTTTTCAACACTAACACAAGTGCGAAAAGTGGGTTTTCAACACTAACACAAGTGTGAAAAGTGTTTTTTTCCACACCAATACAAGTGCAAAAGTGGTTTCCTGCACCAACACAAGTGCGAAAAGTGGTTTTTCAACACTAACACAAGTGCGAAAAGTGGTTTTTCAACACTATCACAAGTGCAAAAAGTGTTTTTTCCACACTAATACAAGTGCAAAAGTGATTTCCTGCACCAACACAAGTGCGAAAAGTGGTTTTTCAACACTAACACAAGTGCGAAAAGTGGTTTTTCAACACTAACACAAGTGCAAAAAGTGGTTTTTCAACACTAACACAAGTGCAAAAAGTGGTTTCCTGCACCAACACATGTGCGAAAAGTGGTTTTTCAACATTAACACAAGTGCAAAAAGTGGTTTTTCAACAATAACACAAGTGCGAAAAGTGGTTTTTCAACACTATCACAAGTGCAAAAAGTGTTTTTTCCATACTAATACAAGTGCAAAAGTGGTTTCCTTCACGAACACAAGTGCGAAAAGTGGTTTTTCAACACTAACACAAGTGCGAAAAGTGGTTTTTCAACACTATCACAAGTGCAAAAAGTGTTTTTTCCACACTAATACAAGTGCAAAAGTGGTTTCCTGCACCAACGCAAGTGCGAAAAGTGGTTTTTCAACACTAACACAAGTGCGAAAAGTGGTTTTTCAACAATAACACAAGTGCGAAAAGTGGTTTTTCCACACTAATACAAGTGCAAAAGTGGTTTCCTGCACCAACACAAGTGCGAAAAGTGGTTTTTCAACACTAACACAAGTGCGAAAAGTGGTTTTTCAACACTAACACAAGTGCGAAAAGTGGTTTTTCCACACTAATACAAGTGCAAAAGTGGTTTCCTGCACCAACACAAGTGCGAAAAGTGGTTTTTCAACACTAACACAAGTGCGAAAAGTGGTTTTCCAACACTAACACAAGTGCGAAAAGTGGTTTTTCAACACTATCACAAGTGCAAAAAGTGTTTTTTCCACACTAATACAAGTGCAAAAGTGGTTTCCTGCACCAACACAAGTGCGAAAAGTGGTTTTTCAACACTAACACAAGTGCGAAAAGTGGTTTTCCAACACTAACACAAGTGCGAAAAGTGGTTTTTCAACACTATCACAAGTGCAAAAAGTGTTTTTTCCACACTAATACAAGTGCAAAAGTGATTTCCTGCACCAACACAAGTGCGAAAAGTGGTTTTTCAACACTAACACAAGTGCGAAAAGTGGTTTTTCAACACTAACACAAGTGCAAAAAGTGGTTTTTCAACACTAACACAAGTGCAAAAAGTGGTTTCCTGCACCAACACATGTGCGAAAAGTGGTTTTTCAACACTAACACAAGTGCAAAAAGTGGTTTTTCAACAATAACACAAGTGCGAAAAGTGGTTTTTCAACACTATCACAAGTGCAAAAAGTGTTTTTTCCATACTAATACAAGTGCAAAAGTGGTTTCCTTCACGAACACAAGTGCGAAAAGTGGTTTTTCAACACTAACACAAGTGCGAAAAGTGGTTTTTCAACACTATCACAAGTGCAAAAAGTGTTTTTTCCACACTAATACAAGTGCAAAAGTGGTTTCCTGCACCAACGCAAGTGCGAAAAGTGGTTTTTCAACACTAACACAAGTGCGAAAAGTGGTTTTTCAACAATAACACAAGTGCGAAAAGTGGTTTTTCCACACTAATACAAGTGCAAAAGTGGTTTCCTGCACCAACACAAGTGCGAAAAGTGGTTTTTCAACACTAACACAAGTGCGAAAAGTGGTTTTTCAACACTAACACAAGTGCGAAAAGTGGTTTTTCCACACTAATACAAGTGCAAAAGTGGTTTCCTGCACCAACACAAGTGCGAAAAGTGGTTTTTCAACACTAACACAAGTGCGAAAAGTGGTTTTCCAACACTAACACAAGTGCGAAAAGTGGTTTTTCAACACTATCACAAGTGCAAAAAGTGTTTTTTCCACACTAATACAAGTGCAAAAGTGGTTTCCTGCACCAACACAAGTGCGAAAAGTGGTTTTTCAACACTAAAACAAGTGCGAAAAGTGGTTCTTCAACACTATCACAAGTGCGAAAAGTGGTTTTTCCACACTAATACAAGTGCAAAAGTGGTTTCCTTCACCAACACAAGTGCGAAAAGTGGTTTTTCAACACTAACACAAGTGCGAAAAGTGGTTTTTCAACACTATCACAAGTGCAAAAAGTGTTTTTTCCACACTAATACAAGTGTAAAAGTGGTTTCCTGCACCAACACAAGTGCGAAAAGTGGTTTTTCAACACTAACACAAGTGCGAAAAGTGGGTTTTCAACACTAACACAAGTGTGAAAAGTGTTTTTTCCACACCAATACAAGTGCAAAAGTGGTTTCCTGCACCAACACAAGTGCGAAAAGTGGTTTTTCAACACTAACACAAGTGCGAAAAATGGTTTTTCAACACTATCACAAGTGCAAAAAGTGTTTTTTCCACACTAATACAAGTGCAAAAGTGATTTCCTGCACCAACACAAGTGCGAAAAGTGGTTTTTCAACACTAACACAAGTGCGAAAAGTGGTTTTTCAACACTAACACAAGTGCGAAAAGTGGTTTTTCAACACTAACACAAGTGCAAAAAGTGTTTTTTCCACACTAATACAAGTGCAAAAGTGGTTTCCTGCACCAACACAAGTGCGAAAAGTGGTTTTTCAACACTAACACAAGTGCGAAAAGTGGTTTTTCAACACTATCACAAGTGCAAAAAGTGTTTTTTTCCACACTAATACAAGTGTAAAAGTGGTTTCCTGCACCAACACAAGTGTGAAAAGTGGTTTTTCAACACTAACACAAGTGCGAAAAGTGGGTTTTCAACACTAACACAAGTGTGAAAAGTGTTTTTTCCACACCAATACAAGTGCAAAAGTGGTTTCCTGCACCAACACAAGTGCGAAAAGTGGTTTTTCAACACTAACACAAGTGCGAAAAGTGGTTTTTCAACACTATCACAAGTGCAAAAAGTGTTTTTTCCACACTAATACAAGTGCAAAAGTGATTTCCTGCACCAACACAAGTGCGAAAAGTGGTTTTTCAACACTAACACAAGTGCGAAAAGTGGTTTTTCAACACTAACACAAGTGCAAAAAGTGGTTTTTCAACACTAACACAAGTGCAAAAAGTGGTTTCCTGCACCAACACATGTGCGAAAAGTGGTTTTTCAACACTAACACAAGTGCAAAAAGTGGTTTTTCAACAATAACACAAGTGCGAAAAGTGGTTTTTCAACACTATCACAAGTGCAAAAAGTGTTTTTTCCATACTAATACAAGTGCAAAAGTGGTTTCCTTCACGAACACAAGTGCGAAAAGTGGTTTTTCAACACTAACACAAGTGCGAAAAGTGGTTTTTCAACACTATCACAAGTGCAAAAAGTGTTTTTTCCACACTAATACAAGTGCAAAAGTGGTTTCCTGCACCAACGCAAGTGCGAAAAGTGGTTTTTCAACACTAACACAAGTGCGAAAAGTGGTTTTTCAACAATAACACAAGTGCGAAAAGTGGTTTTTCCACACTAATACAAGTGCAAAAGTGGTTTCCTGCACCAACACAAGTGCGAAAAGTGGTTTTTCAACACTAACACAAGTGCGAAAAGTGGTTTTTCAACACTAACACAAGTGCGAAAAGTGGTTTTTCCACACTAATACAAGTGCAAAAGTGGTTTCCTGCACCAACACAAGTGCGAAAAGTGGTTTTTCAACACTAACACAAGTGCGAAAAGTGGTTTTCCAACACTAACACAAGTGCGAAAAGTGGTTTTTCAACACTATCACAAGTGCAAAAAGTGTTTTTTCCACACTAATACAAGTGCAAAAGTGGTTTCCTGCACCAACACAAGTGCGAAAAGTGGTTTTTTCAACACTAACACAAGTGCGAAAAGTGGTTTTCCAACACTAACACAAGTGCGAAAAGTGGTTTTTCAACACTATCACAAGTGCAAAAAGTGTTTTTTCCACACTAATACAAGTGCAAAAGTGATTTCCTGCACCAACACAAGTGCGAAAAGTGGTTTTTCAACACTAACACAAGTGCGAAAAGTGGTTTTTCAACACTAACACAAGTGCAAAAAGTGGTTTTTCAACACTAACACAAGTGCAAAAAGTGGTTTCCTGCACCAACACATGTGCGAAAAGTGGTTTTTCAACACTAACACAAGTGCAAAAAGTGGTTTTTCAACAATAACACAAGTGCGAAAAGTGGTTTTTCAACACTATCACAAGTGCAAAAAGTGTTTTTTCCATACTAATACAAGTGCAAAAGTGGTTTCCTTCACGAACACAAGTGCGAAAAGTGGTTTTTCAACACTAACACAAGTGCGAAAAGTGGTTTTTCAACACTATCACAAGTGCAAAAAGTGTTTTTTCCACACTAATACAAGTGCAAAAGTGGTTTCCTGCACCAACGCAAGTGCGAAAAGTGGTTTTTCAACACTAACACAAGTGCGAAAAGTGGTTTTTCAACAATAACACAAGTGCGAAAAGTGGTTTTTCCACACTAATACAAGTGCAAAAGTGGTTTCCTGCACCAACACAAGTGCGAAAAGTGGTTTTTCAACACTAACACAAGTGCGGAAAGTGGTTTTTCAACACTAACACAAGTGCGAAAAGTGGTTTTTCCACACTAATACAAGTGCAAAAGTGGTTTCCTGCACCAACACAAGTGCGAAAAGTGGTTTTTCAACACTAACACAAGTGCGAAAAGTGGTTTTCCAACACTAACACAAGTGCGAAAAGTGGTTTTTCAACACTATCACAAGTGCAAAAAGTGTTTTTTTCCACACTAATACAAGTGCAAAAGTGGTTTCCTGCACCAACACAAGTGCGAAAAGTGGTTTTTCAACACTAAAACAAGTGCGAAAAGTGGTTCTTCAACACTATCACAAGTGTGAAAAGTGGTTTTTCCACACTAATACAAGTGCAAAAGTGGTTTCCTTCACCAACACAAGTGCGAAAAGTGGTTTTTCAACACTAACACAAGTGCGAAAAGTGGTTTTTCAACACTATCACAAGTGCAAAAAGTGTTTTTTCCACACTAATACAAGTGTAAAAGTGGTTTCCTGCACCAACACAAGTGTGAAAAGTGGTTTTTCAACACTAACACAAGTGCGAAAAGTGGTTCTTCAACACTATCACAAGTGCGAAAAGTGGTTTTTTCCACACTAATACAAGTGCAAAAGTGGTTTCCTTCACCAACACAAGTGCGAAAAGTGGTTTTTCAACACTAACACAAGTGCGAAAAGTGGTTTTTCAACACTATCACAAGTGCAAAAAGTGTTTTTTCCACACTAATACAAGTGCAAAAGTGATTTCCTGCACCAACACAAGTGCGAAAAGTGGTTTTTCAACACTAACACAAGTGCGAAAAGTGGTTTTTCAACACTAACACAAGTGCAAAAAGTGGTTTTTCAACACTAACACAAGTGCAAAAAGTGGTTTCCTGCACCCAACACATGTGCGAAAAGTGGTTTTTCAACACTAACACAAGTGCAAAAAGTGGTTTTTCAACAATAACACAAGTGCGAAAAGTGGTTTTTCAACACTATCACAAGTGCAAAAAGTGTTTTTTCCATACTAATACAAGTGCAAAAGTGGTTTCCTTCACGAACACAAGTGCGAAAAGTGGTTTTTCAACACTAACACAAGTGCGAAAAGTGGTTTTTCAACACTATCACAAGTGCAAAAAGTGTTTTTTCCACACTAATACAAGTGCAAAAGTGGTTTCCTGCACCAACGCAAGTGCGAAAAGTGGTTTTTCAACACTAACACAAGTGCGAAAAGTGGTTTTTCAACAATAACACAAGTGCGAAAAGTGGTTTTTCCACACTAATACAAGTGCAAAAGTGGTTTCCTGCACCAACACAAGTGCGAAAAGTGGTTTTTCAACACTAAAACAAGTGCGAAAAGTGGTTCTTCAACACTATCACAAGTGCGAAAAGTGGTTTTTCCACACTAATACAAGTGCAAAAGTGGTTTCCTTCACCAACACAAGTGCGAAAAGTGGTTTTTCAACACTAACACAAGTGCGAAAAGTGGTTTTTCAACACTATCACAAGTGCAAAAAGTGTTTTTTCCACACTAATACAAGTGTAAAAGTGGTTTCCTGCACCAACACAAGTGTGAAAAGTGGTTTTTCAACACTAACACAAGTGCGAAAAGTGGTTCTTCAACACTATCACAAGTGCGAAAAGTGGTTTTTCCACACTAATACAAGTGCAAAAGTGGTTTCCTTCACCAACACAAGTGCGAAAAGTGGTTTTTCAACACTAACACAAGTGCGAAAAGTGGTTCTTCAACACTATCACAAGTGCGAAAAGTGGTTTTTCCACACTAATACAAGTGCAAAAGTGGTTTCCTTCACCAACACAAGTGCGAAAAGTGGTTTTTCAACACTAACACAAGTGCAAAAAGTGTTTTTTCCACACTAATACAAGTGCAAAAGTGATTTCCTGCACCAACACAAGTGCGAAAAGTGGTTTTTCAACACTAACACAAGTGCGAAAAGTGGTTTTTCAACACTAACACAAGTGCAAAAAGTGGTTTTTCAACACTAACACAAGTGCAAAAAGTGGTTTCCTGCACCAACACATGTGCGAAAAGTGGTTTTTCAACACTAACACAAGTGCAAAAAGTGGTTTTTCAACAATAACACAAGTGCGAAAAGTGGTTTTTCAACACTATCACAAGTGCAAAAAGTGTTTTTTCCATACTAATACAAGTGCAAAAGTGGTTTCCTTCACGAACACAAGTGCGAAAAGTGGTTTTTCAACACTAACACAAGTGCGAAAAGTGGTTTTTTCAACACTATCACAAGTGCAAAAAGTGTTTTTTCCACACTAATACAAGTGCAAAAGTGGTTTCCTGCACCAACGCAAGTGCGAAAAGTGGTTTTTCAACACTAACACAAGTGCGAAAAGTGGTTTTTCAACAATAACACAAGTGCGAAAAGTGGTTTTTCCACACTAATACAAGTGCAAAAGTGGTTTCCTGCACCAACACAAGTGCGAAAAGTGGTTTTTCAACACTAACACAAGTGCGAAAAGTGGTTTTTCAACACTAACACAAGTGCGAAAAGTGGTTTTTCCACACTAATACAAGTGCAAAAGTGGTTTCCTGCACCAACACAAGTGCGAAAAGTGGTTTTTCAACACTAACACAAGTGCGAAAAGTGGTTTTCCAACACTAACACAAGTGCGAAAAGTGGTTTTTCAACACTATCACAAGTGCAAAAAGTGTTTTTTCCACACTAATACAAGTGCAAAAGTGGTTTCCTGCACCAACACAAGTGCGAAAAGTGGTTTTTCAACACTAACACAAGTGCGAAAAGTGGTTTTCCAACACTAACACAAGTGCGAAAAGTGGTTTTTCAACACTATCACAAGTGCAAAAAGTGTTTTTTCCACACTAATACAAGTGCAAAAGTGATTTCCTGCACCAACACAAGTGCGAAAAGTGGTTTTTCAACACTAACACAAGTGCGAAAAGTGGTTTTTCAACACTAACACAAGTGCAAAAAGTGGTTTTTCAACACTAACACAAGTGCAAAAAGTGGTTTCCTGCACCAACACATGTGCGAAAAGTGGTTTTTCAACACTAACACAAGTGCAAAAAGTGGTTTTTCAACAATAACACAAGTGCGAAAAGTGGTTTTTCAACACTATCACAAGTGCAAAAAGTGTTTTTTCCATACTAATACAAGTGCAAAAGTGGTTTCCTTCACGAACACAAGTGCGAAAAGTGGTTTTTCAACACTAACACAAGTGCGAAAAGTGGTTTTTCAACACTATCACAAGTGCAAAAAGTGTTTTTTCCACACTAATACAAGTGCAAAAGTGGTTTCCTGCACCAACGCAAGTGCGAAAAGTGGTTTTTCAACACTAACACAAGTGCGAAAAGTGGTTTTTCAACAATAACACAAGTGCGAAAAGTGGTTTTTCCACACTAATACAAGTGCAAAAGTGGTTTCCTGCACCAACACAAGTGCGAAAAGTGGTTTTTCAACACTAACACAAGTGCGAAAAGTGGTTTTTCAACACTAACACAAGTGCGAAAAGTGGTTTTTCCACACTAATACAAGTGCAAAAGTGGTTTCCTGCACCAACACAAGTGCGAAAAGTGGTTTTTCAACACTAACACAAGTGCGAAAAGTGGTTTTCCAACACTAACACAAGTGCGAAAAGTGGTTTTTCAACACTATCACAAGTGCAAAAAGTGTTTTTTCCACACTAATACAAGTGCAAAAGTGGTTTCCTGCACCAACACAAGTGCGAAAAGTGGTTTTTCAACACTAAAACAAGTGCGAAAAGTGGTTCTTCAACACTATCACAAGTGCGAAAAGTGGTTTTTCCACACTAATACAAGTGCAAAAGTGGTTTCCTTCACCAACACAAGTGCGAAAAGTGGTTTTTCAACACTAACACAAGTGCGAAAAGTGGTTTTTCAACACTATCACAAGTGCAAAAAGTGTTTTTTCCACACTAATACAAGTGTAAAAGTGGTTTCCTGCACCAACACAAGTGCGAAAAGTGGTTTTTCAACACTAACACAAGTGCGAAAAGTGGGTTTTCAACACTAACACAAGTGTGAAAAGTGTTTTTTCCACACCAATACAAGTGCAAAAGTGGTTTCCTGCACCAACACAAGTGCGAAAAGTGGTTTTTCAACACTAACACAAGTGCGAAAAATGGTTTTTCAACACTATCACAAGTGCAAAAAGTGTTTTTTCCACACTAATACAAGTGCAAAAGTGATTTCCTGCACCAACACAAGTGCGAAAAGTGGTTTTTCAACACTAACACAAGTGCGAAAAGTGGTTTTTCAACACTAACACAAGTGCGAAAAGTGGTTTTTCAACACTAACACAAGTGCAAAAAGTGTTTTTTCCACACTAATACAAGTGCAAAAGTGGTTTCCTGCACCAACACAAGTGCGAAAAGTGGTTTTTCAACACTAACACAAGTGCAAAAAGTGGTTTTTCAACAATAACACAAGTGCGAAAAGTGGTTTTTCAACACTATCACAAGTGCAAAAAGTGTTTTTTCCATACTAATACAAGTGCAAAAGTGGTTTCCTTCACGAACACAAGTGCGAAAAGTGGTTTTTCAACACTAACACAAGTGCGAAAAGTGGTTTTTCAACACTATCACAAGTGCAAAAAGTGTTTTTTCCACACTAATACAAGTGCAAAAGTGGTTTCCTGCACCAACGCAAGTGCGAAAAGTGGTTTTTCAACACTAACACAAGTGCGAAAAGTGGTTTTTCAACAATAACACAAGTGCGAAAAGTGGTTTTTCCACACTAATACAAGTGCAAAAGTGGTTTCCTGCACCAACACAAGTGCGAAAAGTGGTTTTTCAACACTAACACAAGTGCAAAAAGTGGTTTTTCAACATTAACACAAGTGCGAAAAGTGGTTTTTCCACACTAATACAAGTGCAAAAGTGGTTTCCTGCACCAACACAAGTGCGAAAAGTGGTTTTCCAACACTAACACAAGTGCGAAAAGTGGTTTTTCAACACTATCACAAGTGCAAAAAGTGTTTTTTCCACACTAATACAAGTGCAAAAGTGGTTTCCTGCACCAACACAAGTGCGAAAAGTGGTTTTTCAACACTAAAACAAGTGCGAAAAGTGGTTCTTCAACACTATCACAAGTGCGAAAAGTGGTTTTTCCACACTAATACAAGTGCAAAAGTGGTTTCCTTCACCAACACAAGTGCGAAAAGTGGTTTTTCAACACTAACACAAGTGCGAAAAGTGGTTTTTCAACACTATCACAAGTGCAAAAAGTGTTTTTTCCACACTAATACAAGTGTAAAAGTGGTTTCCTGCACCAACACAAGTGCGAAAAGTGGTTTTTCAACACTAACACAAGTGCGAAAAGTGGGTTTTCAACACTAACACAAGTGTGAAAAGTGTTTTTTCCACACCAATACAAGTGCAAAAGTGGTTTCCTGCACCAACACAAGTGCGAAAAGTGGTTTTTCAACACTAACACAAGTGCGAAAAATGGTTTTTCAACACTATCACAAGTGCAAAAAGTGTTTTTTCCACACTAATACAAGTGCAAAAGTGATTTCCTGCACCAACACAAGTGCGAAAAGTGGTTTTTCAACACTAACACAAGTGCGAAAAGTGGTTTTTCAACACTAACACAAGTGCGAAAAGTGGTTTTTCAACACTAACACAAGTGCAAAAAGTGTTTTTTCCACACTAATACAAGTGCAAAAGTGGTTTCCTGCACCAACACAAGTGCGAAAAGTGGTTTTTCAACACTAACACAAGTGCAAAAAGTGGTTTTTCAACAATAACACAAGTGCGAAAAGTGGTTTTTCAACACTATCACAAGTGCAAAAAGTGTTTTTTCCATACTAATACAAGTGCAAAAGTGGTTTCCTTCACGAACACAAGTGCGAAAAGTGGTTTTTCAACACTAACACAAGTGCGAAAAGTGGTTTTTCAACACTATCACAAGTGCAAAAAGTGTTTTTTCCACACTAATACAAGTGCAAAAGTGGTTTCCTGCACCAACACAAGTGCGAAAAGTGGTTTTTCAACACTAACACAAGTGCGAAAAGTGGTTTTTCAACACTAACACAAGTGCGAAAAGTGGTTTTTCAACACTAACACAAGTGCAAAAAGTGTTTTTTCCACACTAATACAAGTGCAAAAGTGGTTTCCTGCACGAACACAAGTGCGAAAAGTGGTTTTTCAACACTAACACAAGTGCGAAAAGTGGTTTTTCAACACTATCACAAGTGCAAAAAGTGTTTTTTCCACACTAATACAAGTGCAAAAGTGGTTTCCTGCACCAACGCAAGTGCGAAAAGTGGTTTTTCAACACTAACACAAGTGCGAAAAGTGGTTTTTCAACAATAACACAAGTGCGAAAAGTGGTTTTTCCACACTAATACAAGTGCAAAAGTGGTTTCCTGCAACAACACAAGTGCGAAAAGTGGTTTTTCAACACTAACACAAGTGCAAAAAGTGGTTTTTCAACATTAACACAAGTGCGAAAAGTGGTTTTTCCACACTAATACAAGTGCAAAAGTGGTTTCCTGCACCAACACAAGTGCGAAAAGTGGTTTTCCAACACTAACACAAGTGCGAAAAGTGGTTTTTCAACACTATCACAAGTGCAAAAAGTGTTTTTTCCACACTAATACAAGTGCAAAAGTGGTTTCCTGCACCAACACAAGTGCGAAAAGTGGTTTTTCAACACTAAAACAAGTGCGAAAAGTGGTTCTTCAACACTATCACAAGTGCGAAAAGTGGTTTTTCCACACTAATACAAGTGCAAAAGTGGTTTCCTTCACCAACACAAGTGCGAAAAGTGGTTTTTCAACACTAACACAAGTGCGAAAAGTGGTTTTTCAACACTATCACAAGTGCAAAAAGTGTTTTTTCCACACTAATACAAGTGTAAAAGTGGTTTCCTGCACCAACACAAGTGCGAAAAGTGGTTTTTCAACACTAACACAAGTGCGAAAAGTGGGTTTTCAACACTAACACAAGTGTGAAAAGTGTTTTTTCCACACCAATACAAGTGCAAAAGTGGTTTCCTGCACCAACACAAGTGCGAAAAGTGGTTTTTCAACACTAACACAAGTGCGAAAAATGGTTTTTCAACACTATCACAAGTGCAAAATGTGTTTTTTCCACACTAATACAAGTGCAAAAGTGATTTCCTGCACCAACACAAGTGCGAAAAGTGGTTTTTCAACACTAACACAAGTGCGAAAAGTGGTTTTTCAACACTAACACAAGTGCGAAAAGTGGTTTTTCAACACTAACACAAGTGCAAAAAGTGTTTTTTCCACACTAATACAAGTGCAAAAGTGGTTTCCTGCACCAACACAAGTGCGAAAAGTGGTTTTTCAACACTAACACAAGTGCAAAAAGTGGTTTTTCAACAATAACACAAGTGCGAAAAGTGGTTTTTCAACACTATCACAAGTGCAAAAAGTGTTTTTTCCATACTAATACAAGTGCAAAAGTGGTTTCCTTCACGAACACAAGTGCGAAAAGTGGTTTTTCAACACTAACACAAGTGCGAAAAGTGGTTTTTCAACACTATCACAAGTGCAAAAAGTGTTTTTTCCACACTAATACAAGTGCAAAAGTGGTTTCCTGCAACAACGCAAGTGCGAAAAGTGGTTTTTCAACACTAACACAAGTGCGAAAAGTGGTTTTTCAACAATAACACAAGTGCGAAAAGTGGTTTTTCCACACTAATACAAGTGCAAAAGTGGTTTCCTGCACCAACACAAGTGCGAAAAGTGGTTTTTCAACACTAACACAAGTGCAAAAAGTGGTTTTTCAACATTAACACAAGTGCGAAAAGTGGTTTTTCCACACTAATACAAGTGCAAAAGTGGTTTCCTGCACCAACACAAGTGCGAAAAGTGGTTTTTCAACACTAACACAAGTGCGAAAAGTGGTTTTTCAACACTAACACAAGTGCGAAAAGTGGTTTTTCCACACTAATACAAGTGTGAAAAGTGGTTTTTCAACACTAACACAAGTGCGAAAAGTGGTTTTTCCACACTAATACAAGTGCAAAAGTGGTTTCCTGCACCAACACAAGTGCGAAAAGTGGTTTTTCAACATTAACACAAGTGCGAAAAGGGGTTTTTCAACATTAACACAAGTGCGAAAAGTGGTTTTTCCACACTAATACAAGTGCAAAAGTAGTTTCCTGCACCAACACAAGTGCGAAAAGTGGTTTTTCAACACGAACACAAGTGCGAAAAGTGGTTTTTCAACACTAACACAAGTGCGAAAAGTGGTTTTTCAACACTATCACAAGTGCAAAAAGTGTTTTTCCACACTAATACAAGTGCAAAAGTGGTTTCCTGCACCAACACAAGTGCGAAAAGTGGTTTTTCAACACAAACACAAGTGCGAAATGTGTTTTTTCAACACTAACACAAGTGCGAAAAGTGGTTTTTCAACACCACCACAAGTGCATAAAGTGTTTTTTCCACACTAATACAAGTGCAAAAGTGGTTTCCTGCACCAACACAAGTGCGAAAAGCGGTTTTTCAACACTAACACAAGTGCAAAAAGTGGTTTTTCAACACTAACACAAGTGAGAAAAGTGGTTTTTCCACACTAATACAAGTGCAAAAGTGGTTTCCTTCACCAACACAAGTGCTAAAAGTGGTTTTTCAACACTAACACAAGTGCGAAAAGTGGTTTTTCAACACTATCACAAGTGCAAAAAGTGTTTTTTCCACACTAATACAAGTGCAAAAGTGGTTTCCTGCACCAACACAAGTGCGAAAAGTGGTTTTTCAACACTACCACAAGTGCGAAAAGTGGTTTTTCAACACTATCACAAGTGCAAAAAGTGTTTTTTCCACACTAATACAAGTGCAAAAGTGGTTTCCTGCACCAACACAAGTGCGAAAAGTGGTTTTTCAACACTAACACAAGTGCGGAAAGTGGTTTTTCAACACTAACACAAGTGCGAAAAGTGGTTTTCCAACACTATCACAAGTGCAAAAAGTGTTTTTTCCACACTAATACAAGTGCAAAAGTGGTTTCCTGCACCAACACAAGTGCGAAAAGTGGTTTTTCAACACTAACACAAGTGCGAAAAGTGGTTTTTCAACACTAACACAAGTGCGAAAAGTGGTTTTCCACACTAATACAAGTGCAAAAGTGGTTTCCTGCACCAACACAAGTGCGAAAAGTGGTTTTTCAACACTAACACAAGTGCGAAAAGTGGTTTTCCAACACTAACACAAGTGTGAAAAGTGGTTTTTCAACACTATCACAAGTGCAAAAAGTGTTTTTTCCACACTAATACAAGTGCAAAAGTGGTTTCCTGCACCAACACAAGTGCGAAAAGTGGTTTTTCAACACTAAAACAAGTGCGAAAAGTGGTTCTTCAACACTATCACAAGTGCGAAAAGTGGTTTTTCCACACTAATACAAGTGCAAAAGTGGTTTCCTTCACCAACACAAGTGCGAAAAGTGGTTTTTCAACACTAACACAAGTGCGAAAAGTGGTTTTTCAACACTATCACAAGTGCAAAAAGTGTTTTTTCCACACTAATACAAGTGTAAAAGTGGTTTCCTGCACCAACACAAGTGTGAAAAGTGGTTTTTCAACACTAACACAAGTGCGAAAAGTGGGTTTTCAACACTAACACAAGTGTGAAAAGTGTTTTTTCCACACCAATACAAGTGCAAAAGTGGTTTCCTGCACCAACACAAGTGCGAAAAGTGGTTTTTCAACACTAACACAAGTGCGAAAAGTGGTTTTTCAACACTATCACAAGTGCAAAAAGTGTTTTTTCCACACTAATACAAGTGCAAAAGTGATTTCCTGCACCAACACAAGTGCGAAAAGTGGTTTTTCAACACTAACACAAGTGCGAAAAGTGGTTTTTCAACACTAACACAAGTGCAAAAAGTGGTTTTTCAACACTAACACAAGTGCAAAAAGTGGTTTCCTGCACCAACACATGTGCGAAAAGTGGTTTTTCAACACTAACACAAGTGCAAAAAGTGGTTTTT
Source organism: Myxine glutinosa (assembly GCF_964187855.1). Classification (NCBI taxonomy): domain Eukaryota; kingdom Metazoa; phylum Chordata; class Myxini; order Myxiniformes; family Myxinidae; genus Myxine; species Myxine glutinosa. The sequence goes on from NW_027616787.1 coordinate 22,482, forward strand.
CAACAATAACACAAGTGCGAAAAGTGGTTTTTCAACACTATCACAAGTGCAAAAAGTGTTTTTTCCATACTAATACAAGTGCAAAAGTGGTTTCCTTCACGAACACAAGTGCGAAAAGTGGTTTTTCAACACTAACACAAGTGCGAAAAGTGGTTTTTCAACACTATCACAAGTGCAAAAAGTGTTTTTTCCACACTAATACAAGTGCAAAAGTGGTTTCCTGCACCAACGCAAGTGCGAAAAGTGGTTTTTCAACACTAACACAAGTGCGAAAAGTGGTTTTTCAACAATAACACAAGTGCGAAAAGTGGTTTTTCCACACTAATACAAGTGCAAAAGTGGTTTCCTGCACCAACACAAGTGCGAAAAGTGGTTTTTCAACACTAACACAAGTGCAAAAAGTGGTTTTTCAACACTAACACAAGTGCGAAAAGTGGTTTTTCCACACTAATACAAGTGCAAAAGTGGTTTCCTGCACCAACACAAGTGCGAAAAGTGGTTTTTCAACACTAACACAAGTGCGAAAAGTGGTTTTTCAACACTAACACAAGTGCGAAAAGTGGTTTTTCCACACTAATACAAGTGTGAAAAGTGGTTTTTCAACACTAACACAAGTGCGAAAAGTGGTTTTTCCACACTAATACAAGTGCAAAAGTGGTTTCCTGCACCAACACAAGTGCGAAAAGTGGTTTTTCAACACTAACACAAGTGCGAAATGTGGTTTTTCAACACTAATACAAGTGCAAAAGTGGTTTCCTGCACCAACACAAGTGCGAAAAGTGGTTTTTCAACACTAACACAAGTGCGAAAAGGGGTTTTTCAACACTAACACAAGTGCGAAAAGTGGTTTTTCCACACTAATACAAGTGCAAAAGTAGTTTCCTGCACCAACACAAGTGCGAAAAGTGGTTTTTCAACACTAACACAAGTGCGAAAAGTGGTTTTTCAACACTAACACAAGTGCGAAAAGTGGTTTTTCAACACTATCACAAGTGCAAAAAGTGTTTTTTCCACACTAATACAAGTGCAAAAGTGGTTTCCTGCACCAACACAAGTGCGAAAAGTGGTTTTTCAACACTAACACAAGTGCGAAAAGTGTTTTTTCAACACTAACACAAGTGCAAAAAGTGGTTTTTCAACAATAACACAAGTGCGAAAAGTGGTTTTTCAACACTATCACAAGTGCAAAAAGTGTTTTTTCCATACTAATACAAGTGCAAAAGTGGTTTCCTTCACGAACACAAGTGCGAAAAGTGGTTTTTCAACACTAACACAAGTGCGAAAAGTGGTTTTTCAACACTATCACAAGTGCAAAAAGTGTTTTTTCCACACTAATACAAGTGCAAAAGTGGTTTCCTGCACCAACACAAGTGCGAAAAGTGGTTTTTCAACACTAACACAAGTGCAAAAAGTGGTTTTTCAACACTAACACAAGTGCGAAAAGTGGTTTTTCCACACAAATACAAGTGCAAAAGTGGTTTCCTGCACCAACACAAGTGCGAAAAGTGGTTTTTCAACACTAACACAAGTGCGAAAAGTGGTTTTTCAACACTAACACAAGTGCGAAAAGTGGTTTTTCCACACTAATACAAGTGTGAAAAGTGGTTTTTCAACACTAACACAAGTGCGAAAAGTGGTTTTTCCACACTAATACAAGTGCAAAAGTGGTTTCCTGCACCAACACAAGTGCGAAAAGTGGTTTTTCAACACTAACACAAGTGCGAAATGTGGTTTTTCAACACTAATACAAGTGCAAAAGTGGTTTCCTGCACCAACACAAGTGCGAAAAGTGGTTTTTCAACACTAACACAAGTGCGAAAAGGGGTTTTTCAACACTAACACAAGTGCAAAAGTGGTTTCCTGCACCAACACAAGTGCGAAAAGTGGTTTTTCAACACTAACACAAGTGCAAAAAGTGGTTTTTCAACACTATCACAAGTGCAAAAAGTGTTTTTTCCACACTAATACAAGTGCAAAAGTGGTTTCCTGCACCAACACAAGTGCGAAAAGTGGTTTTTCAACACTAACACAAGTGCAAAAAGTGGTTTTTCAACACTAACACAAGTGCGAAAAGTGGTTTTTCCACACAAATACAAGTGCAAAAGTGGTTTCCTGCACCAACACAAGTGCGAAAAGTGGTTTTTCAACACTAACACAAGTGCGAAAAGTGGTTTTTCAACACTAACACAAGTGCGAAAAGTGGTTTTTCCACACTAATACAAGTGTGAAAAGTGGTTTTTCAACACTAACACAAGTGCGAAAAGTGGTTTTTCCACACTAATACAAGTGCAAAAGTGGTTTCCTGCACCAACACAAGTGCGAAAAGTGGTTTTTCAACACTAACACAAGTGCGAAATGTGGTTTTTCAACACTAATACAAGTGCAAAAGTGGTTTCCTGCACCAACACAAGTGCGAAAAGTGGTTTTTCAACACTAACACAAGTGCGAAAAGGGGTTTTTCAACACTAACACAAGTGCGAAAAGTGGTTTTTCCACACTAATACAAGTGCAAAAGTAGTTTCCTGCACCAACACAAGTGCGAAAAGTGGTTTTTCAACACTAACACAAGTGCGAAAAGTGGTTTTTCAACACTAACACAAGTGCGAAAAGTGGTTTTCAACACTATCACAAGTGCAAAAAGTGTTTTTTCCACACTAATACAAGTGCAAAAGTGGTTTCCTGCACCAACACAAGTGCGAAAAGTGGTTTTTCAACACTAACACAAGTGCGAAAAGTGTTTTTTCAACACTAACACAAGTGCGAAAAGTGGTTTTTCAACACTATCACAAGTGCAAAAAGTGTTTTTTCCACACTAATACAAGTGCAAAAGTGGTTTCCTGCACCAACACAAGTGCGAAAAGTGGTTTTTCAACATTAACACAAGTGCGAAAAGGGGTTTTTCAACATTAACACAAGTGCGAAAAGTGGTTTTTCCACACTAATACAAGTGCAAAAGTAGTTTCCTGCACCAACACAAGTGCGAAAAGTGGTTTTTCAACACGAACACAAGTGCGAAAAGTGGTTTTTCAACACTAACACAAGTGCGAAAAGTGGTTTTTCAACACTATCACAAGTGCAAAAAGTGTTTTTTCAACACTAATACAAGTGCAAAAGTGGTTTCCTGCACCAACACAAGTGCGAAAAGTGGTTTTTCAACACAAACACAAGTGCGAAATGTGTTTTTTCAACACTAACACAAGTGCGAAAAGTGGTTTTTCAACACCACCACAAGTGCAAAAAGTGTTTTTTCCACACTAATACAAGTGCAAAAGTGGTTTCCTGCACCAACACAAGTGCGAAAAGCGGTTTTTCAACACTAACACAAGTGCAAAAAGTGGTTTTTCAACACTAACACAAGTGAGAAAAGTGGTTTTTCCACACTAATACAAGTGCAAAAGTGGTTTCCTTCACCAACACAAGTGCTAAAAGTGGTTTTTCAACACTAACACAAGTGCGAAAAGTGGTTTTTCAACACTATCACAAGTACAAAAAGTGTTTTTTCCACACTAATACAAGTGCAAAAGTGGTTTCCTGCATCAACACAAGTGCGAAAAGTGGTTTTTCAACACTACCACAAATGCGAAAAGTGGTTTTTCAACACTAACACAAGTGTAAAAAGTGTTTTTTCCACACTAATACAAGTGCAAAAGTGGTTTCCTGCACCAACACAAGTGCGATAAGTGGTTTTTCAACACTAACACAAGTGCGAAGAGTGGTTTTTCAACACTAACACAAGTGCGAAAAGTGGTTTTGCCACACTAATACAAGTGCAAAAGTGGTTTCCTGCACCAACACAAGTGCGAAAAGTGGTTTTTCAACACTAACACAAGTGCGAAAAGTGGTTTTTCAACACTAACACAAGTGCGAAAAGTGTTTTTTCCTCACTAATACAAGTGCAAAAGTGGTTTCCTGCACCAACACAAGTACGAAAAGTGGTTTTTCAACACTAACACAAGTGCGAAAAGTGGTTTTTCAACACTAACACAAGTGCGAAAAGTGGTTTTTCAACACTAACACAAGTGCGAAAAGTGGTTTTTCAACACTATCACAAGAGCAAAAAGTGTTTTTTCCACACTAATACAAGTGCAAAAGTGGTTTCCTGCACCAACACAAGTGCGAAAAGTCGTTTTTCAACACTAACACAAGTTTGAAAAGTGGTTTTTCAACACTAACACAATTGCGAAAAGTGTTTTTTCCACACTAATACAAGTGCAAAAGTGGTTTCCTGCACCAACACAAGTGCGAAAAGTGGTTTTTCAACACCAACACAAGTGCGAAAAGTTGTTTTTCAACACTATCACAAGTGCAAAAAGTGTTTTTTCCACACTAATACAAGTGCAAAAGTGGTTTCCTGCACCAACACAAGTGCGAAAAGTGGTTTTTCAACACTAACACAAGTGCGGAAAGTGGTTTTTCAACACTAACACAAGTGCAAAAAGTGTTTTTTCCACACTAATACAAGTGCAAAAGTGGTTTCCTGCACCAACACAAGTGCGAAAAGTGGTTTTTCAACACTAACACAAGTGCGAAAAGTGGTTTTTCAACACTAACACAAGTGCGAAAAGTGGTTTTTCCACACTAATACAAGTGCAAAAGTGGTTTCCTGCACCAACACAAGTGCGAAAAGTGGTTTTTCAACACTAACACAAGTGCGAAAAGTGGTTTTCCAACACTAACACAAGTGCGAAAAGTGGTTTTTCAACACTATCACAAGTGCAAAAAGTGTTTTTTCCACACTAATACAAGTGCAAAAGTGGTTTCCTGCACCAACACAAGTGCGAAAAGTGGTTTTTCAACACTAAAACAAGTGCGAAAAGTGGTTCTTCAACACTATCACAAGTGCGAAAAGTGGTTTTTCCACACTAATACAAGTGCAAAAGTGGTTTCCTTCACCAACACAAGTGCGAAAAGTGGTTTTTCAACACTAACACAAGTGCGAAAAGTGGTTTTTCAACACTATCACAAGTGCAAAAAGTGTTTTTTCCACACTAATACAAGTGTAAAAGTGGTTTCCTGCACCAACACAAGTGCGAAAAGTGGTTTTTCAACACTAACACAAGTGCGAAAAGTGGGTTTTCAACACTAACACAAGTGTGAAAAGTGTTTTTTCCACACCAATACAAGTGCAAAAGTGGTTTCCTGCACCAACACAAGTGCGAAAAGTGGTTTTTCAACACTAACACAAGTGCAAAAAGTGGTTTTTCAACAATAACACAAGTGCGAAAAGTGGTTTTTCAACACTATCACAAGTGCAAAAAGTGGTTTTTCCATACTAATACAAGTGCAAAAGTGGTTTCCTTCACGAACACAAGTGCGAAAAGTGGTTTTTCAACACTAACACAAGTGCGAAAAGTGGTTTTTCAACACTATCACAAGTGCAAAAAGTGTTTTTTCCACACTAATACAAGTGCAAAAGTGGTTTCCTGCACCAACGCAAGTGCGAAAAGTGGTTTTTCAACACTAACACAAGTGCGAAAAGTGGTTTTTCAACGATAACACAAGTGCGAAAAGTGGTTTTTCCACACTAATACAAGTGCAAAAGTGGTTTCCTGCACCAACACAAGTGCGAAAAGTGGTTTTTCAACACTAACACAAGTGCGAAAAGTGGTTTTTTAACACTAACACAAGTGCGAAAAGTGGTTTTTCCACACTAATACAAGTGTGAAAAGTGGTTTTTCAACACTAACACAAGTGCGAAAAGTGGTTTTTCCACACTAATACAAGTGCAAAAGTGGTTTCCTGCACCAACACAAGTGCGAAAAGTGGTTTTTCAACACTAACACAAGTGCGAAATGTGGTTTTTCAACACTAATACAAGTGCAAAAGTGGTTTCCTGCACCAACACAAGTGCGAAAAGTGGTTTTTCAACACTAACACAAGTGCGAAATGTGGTTTTTCAACACTAATACAAGTGCAAAAGTGGTTTCCTGCACCAACACAAGTGCGATAAGTGGTTTTTCAACACTAACACAAGTGCGAAGAGTGGTTTTTCAACACTAACACAAGTGCGAAAAGTGGTTTTGCCACACTAATACAAGTGCAAAAGTGGTTTCCTGCACCAACACAAGTGCGAAAAGTGTTTTTTCAACACTAACACAAGTGCGAAAAGTGGTTTTTCAACACTAACACAAGTGCGAAAAGTGTTTTTTCCTCACTAATACAAGTGCAAAAGTGGTTTCCTGCACCAACACAAGTACGAAAAGTGGTTTTTCAACACTAACACAAGTGTGAAAAGTGGTTTTTCAACACTAACACAAGTGCGAAAAGTGGTTTTTCAACACTAACACAAGTGCGAAAAGTGGTTTTTCAACACTATCACAAGAGCAAAAAGTGTTTTTTCCACACTAATACAAGTGCAAAAGTGGTTTCCTGCACCAACACAAGTGCGAAAAGTCGTTTTTCAACACTAACACAAGTTTGAAAAGTGGTTTTTCAACACTAACACAATTGCGAAAAGTGTTTTTTCCACACTAATACAAGTGCAAAAGTGGTTTCCTGCACCAACACAAGTGCGAAAAGTGGTTTTTCAACACCAACACAAGTGCGAAAAGTTGTTTTTCAACACTATCACAAGTGCAAAAAGTGTTTTTTCCACACTAATACAAGTGCAAAAGTGGTTTCCTGCACCAACACAAGTGCGAAAAGTGGTTTTTCAACACTAACACAAGTGCGGAAAGTGGTTTTTCAACACTAACACAAGTGCAAAAAGTGTTTTTTCCACACTAATACAAGTGCAAAAGTGGTTTCCTGCACCAACACAAGTGCGAAAAGTGGTTTTTCAACACTAACACAAGTGCGAAAAGTGGTTTTTCAACACTAACACAAGTGCGAAAAGTGGTTTTTCCACACTAATACAAGTGCAAAAGTGGTTTCCTGCACCAACACAAGTGCGAAAAGTGGTTTTTCAACACTAACACAAGTGCGAAAAGTGGTTTTCCAACACTAACACAAGTGCGAAAAGTGGTTTTTCAACACTATCACAAGTGCAAAAAGTGTTTTTTCCACACTAATACAAGTGCAAAAGTGGTTTCCTGCACCAACACAAGTGCGAAAAGTGGTTTTTCAACACTAAAACAAGTGCGAAAAGTGGTTCTTCAACACTATCACAAGTGCGAAAAGTGGTTTTTCCACACTAATACAAGTGCAAAAGTGGTTTCCTTCACCAACACAAGTGCGAAAAGTGGTTTTTCAACACTAACACAAGTGCGAAAAGTGGTTTTTCAACACTATCACAAGTGCAAAAAGTGTTTTTTCCACATTAATACAAGTGTAAAAGTGGTTTCCTGCACCAACACAAGTGCGAAAAGTGGTTTTTCAACACTAACACAAGTGCGAAAAGTGGGTTTTCAACACTAACACAAGTGTGAAAAGTGTTTTTTCCACACCAATACAAGTGCAAAAGTGGTTTCCTGCACCAACACAAGTGCGAAAAGTGGTTTTTCAACACTAACACAAGTGCAAAAAGTGGTTTTTCAACAATAACACAAGTGCGAAAAGTGGTTTTTCAACACTATCACAAGTGCAAAAAGTGGTTTTTCCATACTAATACAAGTGCAAAAGTGGTTTCCTTCATGAACACAAGTGCGAAAAGTGGTTTTTCAACACTAACACAAGTGCGAAAAGTGGTTTTTCAACACTATCACAAGTGCAAAAAGTGTTTTTTCCACACTAATACAAGTGCAAAAGTGGTTTCCTGCACCAACGCAAGTGCGAAAAGTGGTTTTTCAACACTAACACAAGTGCGAAAAGTGGTTTTTCAACAATAACACAAGTGCGAAAAGTGGTTTTTCCACACTAATACAAGTGCAAAAGTGGTTTCCTGCACCAACACAAGTGCGAAAAGTGGTTTTTCAAAACTAACACAAGTGCGAAAAGTGGTTTTTTAACACTAACACAAGTGCGAAAAGTGGTTTTTCCACACTAATACAAGTGTGAAAAGTGGTTTTTCAACACTAACACAAGTGCGAAAAGTGGTTTTTCAACACTAACACAAGTGCGAAAAGTGGTTTTTCAACACTATCACAAGAGCAAAAAGTGTTTTTTCCACACTAATACAAGTGCAAAAGTGGTTTCCTGCACCAACACAAGTGCGAAAAGTCGTTTTTCAACACTAACACAAGTTTGAAAAGTGGTTTTTCAACACTAACACAATTGCGAAAAGTGTTTTTTCCACACTAATACAAGTGCAAAAGTGGTTTCCTGCACCAACACAAGTGCGAAAAGTGGTTTTTCAACACCAACACAAGTGCGAAAAGTTGTTTTTCAACACTATCACAAGTGCAAAAAGTGTTTTTTCCACACTAATACAAGTGCAAAAGTGGTTTCCTGCACCAACACAAGTGCGAAAAGTGGTTTTTCAACACTAACACAAGTGCGGAAAGTGGTTTTTCAACACTAACACAAGTGCAAAAAGTGTTTTTTCCACACTAATACAAGTGCAAAAGTGGTTTCCTGCACCAACACAAGTGCGAAAAGTGGTTTTTCAACACTAACACAAGTGCGAAAAGTGGTTTTTCAACACTAACACAAGTGCGAAAAGTGGTTTTTCCACACTAATACAAGTGCAAAAGTGGTTTCCTGCACCAACACAAGTGCGAAAAGTGGTTTTTCAACACTAACACAAGTGCGAAAAGTGGTTTTCCAACACTAACACAAGTGCGAAAAGTGGTTTTTCAACACTATCACAAGTGCAAAAAGTGTTTTTTCCACACTAATACAAGTGCAAAAGTGGTTTCCTGCACCAACACAAGTGCGAAAAGTGGTTTTTCAACACTAAAACAAGTGCGAAAAGTGGTTCTTCAACACTATCACAAGTGCGAAAAGTGGTTTTTCCACACTAATACAAGTGCAAAAGTGGTTTCCTTCACCAACACAAGTGCGAAAAGTGGTTTTTCAACACTAACACAAGTGCGAAAAGTGGTTTTCAACACTATCACAAGTGCAAAAAGTGTTTTTTCCACACTAATACAAGTGTAAAAGTGGTTTCCTGCACCAACACAAGTGCGAAAAGTGGTTTTTCAACACTAACACAAGTGCGAAAAGTGGGTTTTCAACACTAACACAAGTGTGAAAAGTGTTTTTTCCACACCAATACAAGTGCAAAAGTGGTTTCCTGCACCAACACAAGTGCGAAAAGTGGTTTTTCAACACTAACACAAGTGCAAAAAGTGGTTTTTCAACAATAACACAAGTGCGAAAAGTGGTTTTTCAACACTATCACAAGTGCAAAAAGTGGTTTTTCCATACTAATACAAGTGCAAAAGTGGTTTCCTTCATGAACACAAGTGCGAAAAGTGGTTTTTCAACACTAACACAAGTGCGAAAAGTGGTTTTTCAACACTATCACAAGTGCAAAAAGTGTTTTTTCCACACTAATACAAGTGCAAAAGTGGTTTCCTGCACCAACGCAAGTGCGAAAAGTGGTTTTTCAACACTAACACAAGTGCGAAAAGTGGTTTTTCAACAATAACACAAGTGCGAAAAGTGGTTTTTCCACACTAATACAAGTGCAAAAGTGGTTTCCTGCACCAACACAAGTGCGAAAAGTGGTTTTTCAAAACTAACACAAGTGCGAAAAGTGGTTTTTTAACACTAACACAAGTGCGAAAAGTGGTTTTTCCACACTAATACAAGTGTGAAAAGTGGTTTTTCAACACTAACACAAGTGCGAAAAGTGGTTTTTCCACACTAATACAAGTGCAAAAGTGGTTTCCTGCACCAACACAAGTGCGAAAAGTGGTTTTTCAACACTAACACAAGTGCGAAATGTGGTTTTTCAACACTAATACAAGTGCAAAAGTGGTTTCCTGCACCAACACAAGTGCGAAAAGTGGTTTTTCAACACTAACACAAGTGCGAAATGTGGTTTTTCAACACTAATACAAGTGCAAAAGTGGTTTCCTGCACCAACACAAGTGCGAAAAGGGGTTTTTCAACACTAACACAAGTGCGAAAAGTGGTTTTTCCACACTAATACAAGTGCAAAAGTAGTTTCCTGCACCAACACAAGTGCGAAAAGTGGTTTTTCAACACTAACACAAGTGCGAAAAGTGGTTTTTCAACACTAACACAAGTGCGAAAAGTGGTTTTTCAACACTATCACAAGTGCAAAAAGTGTTTTTTCCACACTAATACAAGTGCAAAAGTGGTTTCCTGCACCAACACAAGTGCGAAAAGCGGTTTTTCAACACTAACACAAGTGCAAAAAGTGGTTTTTCAACACTAACACAAGTGAGAAAAGTGGTTTTTCCACACTAATACAAGTGCAAAAGTGGTTTCCTTCACCAACACAAGTGCTAAAAGTGGTTTTTCAACACTAACACAAGTGCGAAAAGTGGTTTTTCAACACTATCACAAGTGCAAAAAGTGTTTTTTCCACACTAATACAAGTGCAAAAGTGGTTTCCTGCACCAACACAAGTGCGAAAAGTGGTTTTTCAACACTACCACAAGTACGAAAAGTGGTTTTTCAACACTATCACAAGTGCAAAAAGTGTTTTTTCCACACTAATACAAGTGCAAAAGTGGTTTCCTGCACCAACACAAGTGCGAAAAGTGGTTTTTCAACACTAACACAAGTGCGGAAAGTGGTTTTTCAACACTAACACAAGTGCGAAAAGTGGTTTTCCAACACTATCACAAGTGCAAAAAGTGTTTTTTCCACACTAATACAAGTGCAAAAGTGGTTTCCTGCACCAACACAAGTGCGAAAAGTGGTTTTTCAACACTAACACAAGTGCGAAAAGTGGTTTTTCAACACTAACACAAGTGCGAAAAGTGGTTTTCCACACTAATACAAGTGCAAAAGTGGTTTCCTGCACCAACACAAGTGCGAAAAGTGGTTTTTCAACACTAACACAAGTGCGAAAAGTGGTTTTCCAACACTAACACAAGTGTGAAAAGTGGTTTTTCAACACTATCACAAGTGCAAAAAGTGTTTTTTCCACACTAATACAAGTGCAAAAGTGGTTTCCTGCACCAACACAAGTGCGAAAAGTGGTTTTTCAACACTAAAACAAGTGCGAAAAGTGGTTCTTCAACACTATCACAAGTGCGAAAAGTGGTTTTTCCACACTAATACAAGTGCAAAAGTGGTTTCCTTCACCAACACAAGTGCGAAAAGTGGTTTTTCAACACTAACACAAGTGCGAAAAGTGGTTTTTCAACACTATCACAAGTGCAAAAAGTGTTTTTTCCACACTAATACAAGTGTAAAAGTGGTTTCCTGCACCAACACAAGTGCGAAAAGTGGTTTTTCAACACTAACACAAGTGCGAAAAGTGGGTTTTCAACACTAACACAAGTGTGAAAAGTGTTTTTTCCACACCAATACAAGTGCAAAAGTGGTTTCCTGCACCAACACAAGTGCGAAAAGTGGTTTTTCAACACTAACACAAGTGCGAAAAGTGGTTTTTCAACACTATCACAAGTGCAAAAAGTGTTTTTTCCACACTAATACAAGTGCAAAAGTGATTTCCTGCACCAACACAAGTGCGAAAAGTGGTTTTTCAACACTAACACAAGTGCGAAAAGTGGTTTTTCAACACTAACACAAGTGCGAAAAGTGGTTTTTCAACACTAACACAAGTGCAAAAAGTGGTTTCCTGCACCAACACAAGTGCGAAAAGTGGTTTTTCAACACTAACACAAGTGCAAAAAGTGGTTTTTCAACAATAACACAAGTGCGAAAAGTGGTTTTTCAACACTATCACAAGTGCAAAAAGTGTTTTTTCCATACTAATACAAGTGCAAAAGTGGTTTCCTTCACGAACACAAGTGCGAAAAGTGGTTTTTCAACACTAACACAAGTGCGAAAAGTGGTTTTTCAACACTATCACAAGTGCAAAAAGTGTTTTTTCCACACTAATACAAGTGCAAAAGTGGTTTCCTGCACCAACGCAAGTGCGAAAAGTGGTTTTTCAACACTAACACAAGTGCGAAAAGTGGTTTTTCAACAATAACACAAGTGCGAAAAGTGGTTTTTCCACACTAATACAAGTGCAAAAGTGGTTTCCTGCACCAACACAAGTGCGAAAAGTGGTTTTTCAACACTAACACAAGTGCAAAAAGTGGTTTTTCAACACTAACACAAGTGCGAAAAGTGGTTTTTCCACACTAATACAAGTGCAAAAGTGGTTTCCTGCACCAACACAAGTGCGAAAAGTGGTTTTTCAACACTAACACAAGTGCGAAAAGTGGTTTTTCAACACTAACACAAGTGCGAAAAGTGGTTTTTCCACACTAATACAAGTGTGAAAAGTGGTTTTTCAACACTAACACAAGTGCGAAAAGTGGTTTTTCCACACTAATACAAGTGCAAAAGTGGTTTCCTGCACCAACACAAGTGCGAAAAGTGGTTTTTCAACACTAACACAAGTGCGAAATGTGGTTTTTCAACACTAATACAAGTGCAAAAGTGGTTTCCTGCACCAACACAAGTGCGAAAAGTGGTTTTTCAACACTAACACAAGTGCGAAAAGGGGTTTTTCAACACTAACACAAGTGCGAAAAGTGGTTTTTCCACACTAATACAAGTGCAAAAGTAGTTTCCTGCACCAACACAAGTGCGAAAAGTGGTTTTTCAACACTAACACAAGTGCGAAAAGTGGTTTTTCAACACTAACACAAGTGCGAAAAGTGGTTTTTCAACACTATCACAAGTGCAAAAAGTGTTTTTTCCACACTAATACAAGTGCAAAAGTGGTTTCCTGCACCAACACAAGTGCGAAAAGTGGTTTTTCAACACTAACACAAGTGCGAAAAGTGTTTTTTCAACACTAACACAAGTGCAAAAAGTGGTTTTTCAACAATAACACAAGTGCGAAAAGTGGTTTTTCAACACTATCACAAGTGCAAAAAGTGTTTTTTCCATACTAATACAAGTGCAAAAGTGGTTTCCTTCACGAACACAAGTGCGAAAAGTGGTTTTTCAACACTAACACAAGTGCGAAAAGTGGTTTTTCAACACTATCACAAGTGCAAAAAGTGTTTTTTCCACACTAATACAAGTGCAAAAGTGGTTTCCTGCACCAACGCAAGTGCGAAAAGTGGTTTTTCAACACTAACACAAGTGCGAAAAGTGGTTTTTCAACAATAACACAAGTGCGAAAAGTGGTTTTTCCACACTAATACAAGTGCAAAAGTGGTTTCCTGCACCAACACAAGTGCGAAAAGTGGTTTTTCAACACTAACACAAGTGCAAAAAGTGGTTTTTCAACACTAACACAAGTGCGAAAAGTGGTTTTTCCACACAAATACAAGTGCAAAAGTGGTTTCCTGCACCAACACAAGTGCGAAAAGTGGTTTTTCAACACTAACACAAGTGCGAAAAGTGGTTTTTCAACACTAACACAAGTGCGAAAAGTGGTTTTTCCACACTAATACAAGTGTGAAAAGTGGTTTTTCAACACTAACACAAGTGCGAAAAGTGGTTTTTCCACACTAATACAAGTGCAAAAGTGGTTTCCTGCACCAACACAAGTGCGAAAAGTGGTTTTTCAACACTAACACAAGTGCGAAATGTGGTTTTTCAACACTAATACAAGTGCAAAAGTGGTTTCCTGCACCAACACAAGTGCGAAAAGTGGTTTTTCAACACTAACACAAGTGCGAAAAGGGGTTTTTCAACACTAACACAAGTGCGAAAAGTGGTTTTTCCACACTAATACAAGTGCAAAAGTAGTTTCCTGCACCAACACAAGTGCGAAAAGTGGTTTTTCAACACTAACATAAGTGCGAAAAGTGGTTTTTCAACACTAACACAAGTGCGAAAAGTGGTTTTTCAACACTATCACAAGTGCAAAAAGTGTTTTTTCCACACTAATACAAGTGCAAAAGTGGTTTCCTGCACCAACACAAGTGCGAAAAGTGGTTTTTCAACACTAACACAAGTGCGAAAAGTGTTTTTTCAACACTAACACAAGTGCGAAAAGTGGTTTTTCAACACTATCACAAGTGCAAAAAGTGTTTTTTCCACACTAATACAAGTGCAAAAGTGGTTTCCTGCACCAACACAAGTGCGAAAAGTGGTTTTTCAACATTAACACAAGTGCGAAAAGGGGTTTTTCAACATTAACACAAGTGCGAAAAGTGGTTTTTCCACACTAATACAAGTGCAAAAGTAGTTTCCTGCACCAACACAAGTGCGAAAAGTGGTTTTTCAACACGAACACAAGTGCGAAAAGTGGTTTTTCAACACTAACACAAGTGCGAAAAGTGGTTTTTCAACACTATCACAAGTGCCAAAAGTGTTTTTTCAACACTAATACAAGTGCAAAAGTGGTTTCCTGCACCAACACAAGTGCGAAAAGTGGTTTTTCAACACAAACACAAGTGCGAAATGTGTTTTTTCAACACTAACACAAGTGCGAAAAGTGGTTTTTCAACACCACCACAAGTGCAAAATGTGTTTTTTCCACACTAATACAAGTGCAAAAGTGGTTTCCTGCACCAACACAAGTGCGAAAAGCGGTTTTTCAACACTAACACAAGTGCAAAAAGTGGTTTTTCAACACTAACACAAGTGAGAAAAGTGGTTTTTCCACACTAATACAAGTGCAAAAGTGGTTTCCTTCACCAACACAAGTGCTAAAAGTGGTTTTTCAACACTAACACAAGTGCGAAAAGTGGTTTTTCAACACTATCACAAGTACAAAAAGTGTTTTTTCCACACTAATACAAGTGCAAAAGTGGTTTCCTGCATCAACACAAGTGCGAAAAGTGGTTTTTCAACACTACCACAAATGCGAAAAGTGGTTTTTCAACACTAACACAAGTGTAAAAAGTGTTTTTTCCACACTAATACAAGTGCAAAAGTGGTTTCCTGCACCAACACAAGTGCGATAAGTGGTTTTTCAACACTAACACAAGTGCGAAGAGTGGTTTTTCAACACTAACACAAGTGCGAAAAGTGGTTTTGCCACACTAATACAAGTGCAAAAGTGGTTTCCTGCACCAACACAAGTGCGAAAAGTGGTTTTTCAACACTAACACAAGTGCGAAAAGTGGTTTTTCAACACTAACACAAGTGCGAAAAGTGTTTTTTCCTCACTAATACAAGTGCAAAAGTGGTTTCCTGCACCAACACAAGTACGAAAAGTGGTTTTTCAACACTAACACAAGTGCGAAAAGTGGTTTTTCAACACTAACACAAGTGCGAAAAGTGGTTTTTCAACACTAACACAAGTGCGAAAAGTGGTTTTTCAACACTATCACAAGAGCAAAAAGTGTTTTTTCCACACTAATACAAGTGCAAAAGTGGTTTCCTGCACCAACACAAGTGCGAAAAGTCGTTTTTCAACACTAACACAAGTTTGAAAAGTGGTTTTTCAACACTAACACAATTGCGAAAAGTGTTTTTTCCACACTAATACAAGTGCAAAAGTGGTTTCCTGCACCAACACAAGTGCGAAAAGTGGTTTTTCAACACCAACACAAGTGCGAAAAGTTGTTTTTCAACACTATCACAAGTGCAAAAAGTGTTTTTTCCAAACTAATACAAGTGCAAAAGTGGTTTCCTGCACCAACACAAGTGCGAAAAGTGGTTTTTCAACACTAACACAAGTGCGGAAAGTGGTTTTTCAACACTAACACAAGTGCAAAAAGTGTTTTTTCCACACTAATACAAGTGCAAAAGTGGTTTCCTGCACCAACACAAGGTGCAAAAGTGGTTTCCTGCACCAACACAAGTGCGAAAAGTGGTTTTTCAACACTAACACAAGTGCGAAAAGTGGTTTTTTAACACTAACACAAGTGCGAAAAGTGGTTTTTCCACACTAATACAAGTGTGAAAAGTGGTTTTTCAACACTAACACAAGTGCGAAAAGTGGTTTTTCCACACTAATACAAGTGCAAAAGTGGTTTCCTGCACCAACACAAGTGCGAAAAGTGGTTTTTCAACACTAACACAAGTGCGAAATGTGGTTTTTCAACACTAATACAAGTGCAAAAGTGGTTTTTCCACACTAATACAAGTGTGAAAAGTGGTTCTTCAACACTATCACAAGTGCGAAAAGTGGTTTTTCCACACTAATACAAGTGCAAAAGTGGTTTCCTTCACCAACACAAGTGCGAAAAGTGGTTTTTCAACACTAACACAAGTGCGAAAAGTGGTTTTTCAACACTATCACAAGTGCAAAAAGTGTTTTTTCCACACTAATACAAGTGTAAAAGTAGTTTCCTGCACCAACACAAGTGCGAAAAGTGGTTTTTCAACACTAACACAAGTGCGAAAAGTGGGTTTTCAACACTAACACAAGTGTGAAAAGTGTTTTTTCCACACCAATACAAGTGCAAAAGTGGTTTCCTGCACCAACACAAGTGCGAAAAGTGGTTTTTCAACACTAACACAAGTGCAAAAAGTGGTTTTTCAACAATAACACAAGTGCGAAAAGTGGTTTTTCAACACTATCACAAGTGCAAAAAGTGGTTTTTCCATACTAATACAAGTGCAAAAGTGGTTTCCTTCACGAACACAAGTGCGAAAAGTGGTTTTTCAACACTAACACAAGTGCGAAAAGTGGTTTTTCAACACTATCACAAGTGCAAAAAGTGTTTTTTCCACACTAATACAAGTGCAAAAGTGGTTTCCTGCACCAACGCAAGTGCGAAAAGTGGTTTTTCAACACTAACACAAGTGCGAAAAGTGGTTTTTCAACAATAACACAAGTGCGAAAAGTGGTTTTTCCACACTAATACAAGTGCAAAAGTGGTTTCCTGCACCAACACAAGTGCGAAAAGTGGTTTTTCAACACTAACACAAGTGCGAAAAGTGGTTTTTTAACACTAACACAAGTGCGAAAAGTGGTTTTTCCACACTAATACAAGTGTGAAAAGTGGTTTTTCAACACTAACACAAGTGCGAAAAGTGGTTTTTCCACACTAATACAAGTGCAAAAGTGGTTTCCTGCACCAACACAAGTGCGAAAAGTGGTTTTTCAACACTAACACAAGTGCGAAATGTGGTTTTTCAACACTAATACAAGTGCAAAAGTGGTTTCCTGCACCAACACAAGTGCGAAAAGGGGTTTTTCAACACTAACACAAGTGCGAAAAGTGGTTTTTCCACACTAATACAAGTGCAAAAGTAGTTTCCTGCACCAACACAAGTGCGAAAAGTGGTTTTTCAACACTAACACAAGTGCGAAAAGTGGTTTTTCAACACTAACACAAGTGCGAAAAGTGGTTTTTCAACACTATCACAAGTGCAAAAAGTGTTTTTTCCACACTAATACAAGTGCAAAAGTGGTTTCCTGCACCAACACAAGTGCGAAAAGTGGTTTTTCAACACTACCACAAGTGCGAAAAGTGGTTTTTCAACACTAACACAAGTGCGAAAAGTGGTTTTTCAACACTATCACAAGTGTAAAAAGTGTTTTTTCCACACTAATACAACTGCAAAAGTGGTTTCCTGCACCAACACAAGTGCGAAAAGTGGTTTTTCAACACTAACACAAGTGCGAAAAGTGGTTTTTCAACACTAACACAAGTGCGAAAAGTGGTTTTGCCACACTAATACAAGTGCAAAAGTGGTTTCCTGCACCAACACAAGTGCGAAAAGTGGTTTTTCAACACTAACACAAGTGCGAAAAGTGGTTTTTCAACACTAACACAAGTGCGAAAAGTGTTTTTTCCTCACTAATACAAGTGCAAAAGTGGTTTCCTGCACCAACACAAGTGCGAAAAGTGGTTTTTCAACACTAACACAAGTGCGAAAAGTGGTTTTTCAACACTAACACAAGTGCGAAAAGTGGTTTTTCAACACTAACACAAGTGCGAAAAGTGGTTTTTCAACACTAACACAAGTGCAAAAAGTGGTTTTTCAACACTAACACAATTGCGAAAAGTGTTTTTTCCACACTAATACAAGTGCAAAAGTGGTTTCCTGCACCAACACAAGTGCGAAAAGTGGTTTTTCAACACCAACACAAGTGCGAAAAGTTGTTTTTCAACACTATCACAAGTGCAAAAAGTGTTTTTTCCACACTAATACAAGTGCAAAAGTGGTTTCCTGCACCAACACAAGTGCGAAAAGTGGTTTTTCAACACTAACACAAGTGCGGAAAGTGGTTTTTCAACACTAACACAAGTGCGAAAAGTGGTTTTCCAACACTATCACAAGTGCAAAAAGTGTTTTTTCCACACTAATACAAGTGCAAAAGTGGTTTCCTGCACCAACACAAGTGCGAAAAGTGGTTTTTCAACACTAACACAAGTGCGAAAAGTGGTTTTTCAACACTAACACAAGTGCGAAAAGTGGTTTTTCCACACTAATACAAGTGCAAAAGTGGTTTCCTGCACCAACACAAGTGCGAAAAGTCGTTTTTCAACACTAACACAAGTGCGAAAAGTGGTTTTCCAACACTAACACAAGTGCGAAAAGTGGTTTTTCAACACTATCACAAGTGCAAAAAGTGTTTTTTCCACACTAATACAAGTGCAAAAGTGGTTTCCTGCACCAACACAAGTGCGAAAAGTGGTTTTTCAACACTAAAACAAGTGCGAAAAGTGGTTCTTCAACACTATCACAAGTGCGAAAAGTGGTTTTTCCACACTAATACAAGTGCAAAAGTGGTTTCCTTCACCAACACAAGTGCGAAAAGTGGTTTTTCAACACTAACACAAGTGCGAAAAGTGGTTTTTCAACACTATCACAAGTGCAAAAAGTGTTTTTTCCACACTAATACAAGTGTAAAAGTGGTTTCCTGCACCAACACAAGTGCGAAAAGTGGTTTTTCAACACTAACACAAGTGCGAAAAGTGGGTTTTCAACACTAACACAAGTGTGAAAAGTGTTTTTTCCACACCAATACAAGTGCAAAAGTGGTTTCCTGCACCAACACAAGTGCGAAAAGTGGTTTTTCAACACTAACACAAGTGCGAAAAGTGGTTTTTCAACAATATCACAAGTGCAAAAAGTGTTTTTTCCACACTAATACAAGTGCAAAAGTGATTTCCTGCACCAACACAAGTGCGAAAAGTGGTTTTTCAACACTAACACAAGTGCGAAAAGTGGTTTTTCAACACTAACACAAGTGCGAAAAGTGGTTTTTCAACACTAACACAAGTGCAAAAAGTGTTTTTTCCACACTAATACAAGTGCAAAAGTGGTTTCCTGCACCAACACAAGTGCGAAAAGTGGTTTTTCAACACTAACACAAGTGCAAAAAGTGGTTTTTCAACAATAACACAAGTGCGAAAAGTGGTTTTTCAACACTATCACAAGTGCAAAAAGTGGTTTTTCCATACTAATACAAGTGCAAAAGTGGTTTCCTTCACGAACACAAGTGCGTAAAGTGGTTTTTCAACACTAACACAAGTGCGAAAAGTGGTTTTTCAACACTATCACAAGTGCAAAAAGTGTTTTTTCCACACTAATACAAGTGCAAAAGTGGTTTCCTGCACCAACGCAAGTGCGAAAAGTGGTTTTTCAACACTAACACAAGTGCGAAAAGTGGTTTTTCAACAATAACACAAGTGCGAAAAGTGGTTTTCCACACTAATACAAGTGCAAAAGTGGTTTCCTGCACCAACACAAGTGCGAAAAGTGGTTTTTCAACACTAACACAAGTGCAAAAAGTGGTTTTTCAACACTAACACAAGTGCGAAAAGTGGTTTTTCCACACTAATACAAGTGCAAAAGTGGTTTCCTGCACCAACACAAGTGCGAAAAGTGGTTTTTCAACACTAACACAAGTGCGAAAAGTGGTTTTTTAACACTAACACAAGTGCGAAAAGTGGTTTTTCCACACTAATACAAGTGTGAAAAGTGGTTTTTCAACACTAACACAAGTGCGAAAAGTGGTTTTTCCACACTAATACAAGTGCAAAAGTGGTTTCCTGCACCAACACAAGTGCGAAAAGTGGTTTTTCAACACTAACACAAGTGCGAAATGTGGTTTTTCAACACTAATACAAGTGCAAAAGTGGTTTCCTGCACCAACACAAGTGCGAAAAGTGGTTTTTCAACACTAACACAAGTGCGAAATGTGGTTTTTCAACACTAATACAAGTGCAAAAGTGGTTTCCTGCACCAACACAAGTGCGAAAAGGGGTTTTTCAACACTAACACAAGTGCGAAAAGTGGTTTTTCCACACTAATACAAGTGCAAAAGTAGTTTCCTGCACCAACACAAGTGCGAAAAGTGGTTTTTCAACACTAACACAAGTGCGAAAAGTGGTTTTTCAACACTAACACAAGTGCGAAAAGTGGTTTTTCAACACTATCACAAGTGCAAAAAGTGTTTTTTCCACACTAATACAAGTGCAAAAGTGGTTTCCTGCACCAACACAAGTGCGAAAAGTGGTTTTTCAACACTAACACAAGTGCGAAAAGTGTTTTTTCAACACTAACACAAGTGCAAAAAGTGGTTTTTCAACACTATCACAAGTGCAAAAAGTGTTTTTTCCACACTAATACAAGTGCAAAAGTGGTTTCCTGCACCAACACAAGTGCGAAAAGTGGTTTTTCAACATTAACACAAGTGCGAAAAGGGGTTTTTCAACATTAACACAAGTGCGAAAAGTGGTTTTTCCACACTAATACAAGTGCAAAAGTAGTTTCCTGCACCAACACAAGTGCGAAAAGTGGTTTTTCAACACGAACACAAGTGCGAAAAGTGGTTTTTCAACACTAACACAAGTGCGAAAAGTGGTTTTTCAACACTATCACAAGTGCAAAAAGTGTTTTTTCCACACTAATACAAGTGCAAAAGTGGTTTCCTGCACCAACACAAGTGCGAAAAGTGGTTTTTCAACACAAACACAAGTGCGAAATGTGTTTTTTCAACACTAACACAAGTGCGAAAAGTGGTTTTTCAACACCACCACAAGTGCAAAAAGTGTTTTTTCCCCACTAATACAAGTGCAAAAGTGGTTTCCTGCACCAACACAAGTGCGAAAAGCGGTTTTTCAACACTAACACAAGTGCAAAAAGTGGTTTTTCAACACTAACACAAGTGAGAAAAGTGGTTTTTCCACACTAATACAAGTGCAAAAGTGGTTTCCTTCACCAACACAAGTGCTAAAAGTGGTTTTTCAACACTAACACAAGTGCGAAAAGTGGTTTTTCAACACTATCACAAGTGCAAAAAGTGTTTTTTCCACACTAATACAAGTGCAAAAAGTGTTTTTTCCACACTAATACAAGTGCAAAAGTGGTTTCCTGCACCAACACAAGTGCGAAAAGTGGTTTTTCAACACTAACACAAGTGCGGAAAGTGGTTTTTCAACACTAACACAAGTGCGAAAAGTGGTTTTCCAACACTATCACAAGTGCAAAAAGTGTTTTTTCCACACTAATACAAGTGCAAAAGTGGTTTCCTGCACCAACACAAGTGCGAAAAGTCGTTTTTCAACACTAACACAAGTTTGAAAAGTGGTTTTTCAACACTAACACAATTGCGAAAAGTGTTTTTTCCACACTAATACAAGTGCAAAAGTGGTTTCCTGCACCAACACAAGTGCGAAAAGTGGTTTTTCAACACCAACACAAGTGCGAAAAGTTGTTTTTCAACACTATCACAAGTGCAAAAAGTGTTTTTTCCAAACTAATACAAGTGCAAAAGTGGTTTCCTGCACCAACACAAGTGCGAAAAGTGGTTTTTCAACACTAACACAAGTGCGGAAAGTGGTTTTTCAACACTAACACAAGTGCAAAAAGTGTTTTTTCCACACTAATACAAGTGCAAAAGTGGTTTCCTGCACCAACACAAGTGCGAAAAGTGGTTTTTCAACACTAACACAAGTGCGAAAAGTGGTTTTTCAACACTAACACAAGTGCGAAAAGTGGTTTTTCCACACTAATACAAGTGCAAAAGTGGTTTCCTGCACCAACACAAGTGCGAAAAGTGGTTTTTCAACACTAACACAAGTGCGAAAAGTGGTTTTTCAACACCACCACAAGTGCAAAAAGTGTTTTTTCCACACTAATACAAGTGCAAAAGTGGTTTCCTGCACCAACACAAGTGCGAAAAGCGGTTTTTCAACACTAACACAAGTGCAAAAAGTGGTTTTTCAACACTAACACAAGTGAGAAAAGTGGTTTTTCCACACTAATACAAGTGCAAAAGTGGTTTCCTTCACCAACACAAGTGCTAAAAGTGGTTTTTCAACACTAACACAAGTGCGAAAAGTGGTTTTTCAACACTATCACAAGTGCAAAAAGTGTTTTTTCCACACTAATACAAGTGCAAAAAGTGTTTTTTCCACACTAATACAAGTGCAAAAGTGGTTTCCTGCACCAACACAAGTGCGAAAAGTGGTTTTTCAACACTAACACAAGTGCGGAAAGTGGTTTTTCAACACTAACACAAGTGCGAAAAGTGGTTTTCCAACACTATCACAAGTGCAAAAAGTGTTTTTTCCACACTAATACAAGTGCAAAAGTGGTTTCCTGCACCAACACAAGTGCGAAAAGTCGTTTTTCAACACTAACACAAGTTTGAAAAGTGGTTTTTCAACACTAACACAATTGCGAAAAGTGTTTTTTCCACACTAATACAAGTGCAAAAGTGGTTTCCTGCACCAACACAAGTGCGAAAAGTGGTTTTTCAACACCAACACAAGTGCGAAAAGTTGTTTTTCAACATTATCACAAGTGCAAAAAGTGTTTTTTCCAAACTAATACAAGTGCAAAAGTGGTTTCCTGCACCAACACAAGTGCGAAAAGTGGTTTTTCAACACTAACACAAGTGCGGAAAGTGGTTTTTCAACACTAACACAAGTGCAAAAAGTGTTTTTTCCACACTAATACAAGTGCAAAAGTGGTTTCCTGCACCAACACAAGTGCGAAAAGTGGTTTTTCAACACTAACACAAGTGTGAAAAGTGGTTTTTCAACACTAACACAAGTGCGAAAAGTGGTTTTTCCACACTAATACAAGTGCAAAAGTGGTTTCCTGCACCAACACAAGTGCGAAAAGTGGTTTTTCAACACTAACACAAGTGCGAAAAGTGGTTTTCCAACACTAACACAAGTGCGAAAAGTGGTTTTTCAACACTATCACAAGTGCAAAAAGTGTTTTTTCCACACTAATACAAGTGCAAAAGTGGTTTCCTGCACCAACACAAGTGCGAAAAGTGGTTTTTCAACACTAAAACAAGTGCGAAAAGTGGTTCTTCAACACTATCACAAGTGCGAAAAGTGGTTTTTCCACACTAATACAAGTGCAAAAGTGGTTTCCTTCACCAACACAAGTGCGAAAAGTGGTTTTTCAACACTAACACAAGTGCGAAAAGTGGTTTTTCAACACTATCACAAGTGCAAAAAGTGTTTTTTCCACACTAATACAAGTGTAAAAGTGGTTTCCTGCACCAACACAAGTGCGAAAAGTGGTTTTTCAACACTAACACAAGTGCGAAAAGTGGGTTTTCAACACTAACACAAGTGTGAAAAGTGTTTTTTCCACACCAATACAAGTGCAAAAGTGGTTTCCTGCACCAACACAAGTGCGAAAAGTGGTTTTTCAACACTAACACAAGTGCAAAAAGTGGTTTTTCAACAATAACACAAGTGCGAAAAGTGGTTTTTCAACACTATCACAAGTGCAAAAAGTGGTTTTTCCATACTAATACAAGTGCAAAAGTGGTTTCCTTCACGAACACAAGTGCGAAAAGTGGTTTTTCAACACTAACACAAGTGCGAAAAGTGGTTTTTCAACACTATCACAAGTGCAAAAAGTGTTTTTTCCACACTAATACAAGTGCAAAAGTGGTTTCCTGCACCAACGCAAGTGCGAAAAGTGGTTTTTCAACACTAACACAAGTGCGAAAAGTGGTTTTTCAACAATAACACAAGTGCGAAAAGTGGTGTTTCCACACTAATACAAGTGCAAAAGTGGTTTCCTGCACCAACACAAGTGCGAAAAGTGGTTTTTCAACACTAACACAAGTGCGAAAAGTGGTTTTTTAACACTAACACAAGTGCGAAAAGTGGTTTTTCCACACTAATACAAGTGTGAAAAGTGGTTTTTCAACACTAACACAAGTGCGAAAAGTGGTTTTTCCACACTAATACAAGTGCAAAAGTGGTTTCCTGCACCAACACAAGTGCGAAAAGTGGTTTTTCAACACTAACACAAGTGCGAAATGTGGTTTTTCAACACTAATACAAGTGCAAAAGTGGTTTCCTGCACCAACACAAGTGCGAAAAGGGGTTTTTCAACACTAACACAAGTGCGAAAAGTGGTTTTTCCACACTAATACAAGTGCAAAAGTAGTTTCCTGCACCAACACAAGTGCGAAATGTGGTTTTTCAACACTAATACAAGTGCAAAAGTGGTTTCCTGCACCAACACAAGTGCGAAAAGGGGTTTTTCAACACTAACACAAGTGCGAAAAGTGGTTTTTCAACACTAACACAAGTGCGAAAAGTGGTTTTTCAACACTATCACAAGTGCAAAAAGTGTTTTTTCCACACTAATACAAGTGCAAAAGTGGTTTCCTGCACCAACACAAGTGCGAAAAGTGGTTTTTCAACACTACCACAAGTGCGAAAAGTGGTTTTTCAACACTAACACAAGTGCGAAAAGTGGTTTTTCAACACTATCACAAGTGTAAAAAGTGTTTTTTCCACACTAATACAACTGCAAAAGTGGTTTCCTGCACCAACACAAGTGCGAAAAGTGGTTTTTCAACACTAACACAAGTGCGAAAAGTGGTTTTTCAACACTAACACAAGTGCGAAAAGTGGTTTTGCCACACTAATACAAGTGCAAAAGTGGTTTCCTGCACCAACACAAGTGCGAAAAGTGGTTTTTCAACACTAACACAAGTGCGAAAAGTGGTTTTTCAACACTAACACAAGTGCGAAAAGTGTTTTTTCCTCACTAATACAAGTGCAAAAGTGGTTTCCTGCACCAACACAAGTGCGAAAAGTGGTTTTTCAACACTAACACAAGTGCGAAAAGTGGTTTTTCAACACTAACACAAGTGCGAAAAGTGGTTTTTCAACACTAACACAAGTGCGAAAAGTGGTTTTTCAACACTAACACAAGTGCAAAAAGTGGTTTTTCAACACTAACACAATTGCGAAAAGTGTTTTTTCCACACTAATACAAGTGCAAAAGTGGTTTCCTGCACCAACACAAGTGCGAAAAGTGGTTTTTCAACACCAACACAAGTGCGAAAAGTTGTTTTTCAACACTATCACAAGTGCAAAAAGTGTTTTTTCCACACTAATACAAGTGCAAAAGTGGTTTCCTGCACCAACACAAGTGCGAAAAGTGGTTTTTCAACACTAACACAAGTGCGGAAAGTGGTTTTTCAACACTAACACAAGTGCGAAAAGTGGTTTTCCAACACTATCACAAGTGCAAAAAGTGTTTTTTCCACACTAATGCAAGTGCAAAAGTGGTTTCCTGCACCAACACAAGTGCGAAAAGTGGTTTTTCAACACTAACACAAGTGCGAAAAGTGGTTTTTCAACACTAACACAAGTGCGAAAAGTGGTTTTTCCACACTAATACAAGTGCAAAAGTGGTTTCCTGCACCAACACAAGTGCGAAAAGTCGTTTTTCAACACTAACACAAGTGCGAAAAGTGGTTTTCCAACACTAACACAAGTGCGAAAAGTGGTTTTTCAACACTATCACAAGTGCAAAAAGTGTTTTTTCCACACTAATACAAGTGCAAAAGTGGTTTCCTGCACCAACACAAGTGCGAAAAGTGGTTTTTCAACACTAAAACAAGTGCGAAAAGTGGTTCTTCAACACTATCACAAGTGCGAAAAGTGGTTTTTCCACACTAATACAAGTGCAAAAGTGGTTTCCTTCACCAACACAAGTGCGAAAAGTGGTTTTTCAACACTAACACAAGTGCGAAAAGTGGTTTTTCAACACTATCACAAGTGCAAAAAGTGTTTTTTCCACACTAATACAAGTGTAAAAGTGGTTTCCTGCACCAACACAAGTGCGAAAAGTGGTTTTTCAACACTAACACAAGTGCGAAAAGTGGGTTTTCAACACTAACACAAGTGTGAAAAGTGTTTTTTCCACACCAATACAAGTGCAAAAGTGGTTTCCTGCACCAACACAAGTGCGAAAAGTGGTTTTTCAACACTAACACAAGTGCGAAAAGTGGTTTTTCAACAATATCACAAGTGCAAAAAGTGTTTTTTCCACACTAATACAAGTGCAAAAGTGATTTCCTGCACCAACACAAGTGCGAAAAGTGGTTTTTCAACACTAACACAAGTGCGAAAAGTGGTTTTTCAACACTAACACAAGTGCGAAAAGTGGTTTTTCAACACTAACACAAGTGCAAAAAGTGTTTTTTCCACACTAATACAAGTGCAAAAGTGGTTTCCTGCACCAACACAAGTGCGAAAAGTGGTTTTTCAACACTAACACAAGTGCAAAAAGTGGTTTTTCAACAATAACACAAGTGCGAAAAGTGGGTTTTCAACACTATCACAAGTGCAAAAAGTGGTTTTTCCATACTAATACAAGTGCAAAAGTGGTTTCCTTCACGAACACAAGTGCGAAAAGTGGTTTTTCAACACTAACACAAGTGCGAAAAGTGGTTTTTCAACACTATCACAAGTGCAAAAAGTGTTTTTTCCACACTAATACAAGTGCAAAAGTGGTTTCCTGCACCAACGCAAGTGCGAAAAGTGGTTTTTCAACACTAACACAAGTGCGAAAAGTGGTTTTTCAACAATAACACAAGTGCGAAAAGTGGTTTTCCACACTAATACAAGTGCAAAAGTGGTTTCCTGCACCAACACAAGTGCGAAAAGTGGTTTTTCAACACTAACACAAGTGCAAAAAGTGGTTTTTCAACACTAACACAAGTGCGAAAAGTGGTTTTTCCACACTAATACAAGTGCAAAAGTGGTTTCCTGCACCAACACAAGTGCGAAAAGTGGTTTTTCAACACTAACACAAGTGCGAAAAGTGGTTTTTTAACACTAACACAAGTGCGAAAAGTGGTTTTTCCACACTAATACAAGTGTGAAAAGTGGTTTTTCAACACTAACACAAGTGCGAAAAGTGGTTTTTCCACACTAATACAAGTGCAAAAGTGGTTTCCTGCACCAACACAAGTGCGAAAAGTGGTTTTTCAACACTAACACAAGTGCGAAATGTGGTTTTTCAACACTAATACAAGTGCAAAAGTGGTTTCCTGCACCAACACAAGTGCGAAAAGTGGTTTTTCAACACTAACACAAGTGCGAAATGTGGTTTTTCAACACTAATACAAGTGCAAAAGTGGTTTCCTGCACCAACACAAGTGCGAAAAGTGGTTTTTCAACACTAACACAAGTGTGAAAAGTGGTTTTTCAACACTAACACAAGTGCGAAAAGTGGTTTTTCCACACTAATACAAGTGCAAAAGTGGTTTCCTGCACCAACACAAGTGCGAAAAGTGGTTTTTCAACACTAACACAAGTGCGAAAAGTGGTTTTCCAACACTAACACAAGTGCGAAAAGTGGTTTTTCAACACTATCACAAGTGCAAAAAGTGTTTTTTCCACACTAATACAAGTGCAAAAGTGGTTTCCTGCACCAACACAAGTGCGAAAAGTGGTTTTTCAACACTAAAACAAGTGCGAAAAGTGGTTCTTCAACACTATCACAAGTGCGAAAAGTGGTTTTTCCACACTAATACAAGTGCAAAAGTGGTTTCCTTCACCAACACAAGTGCGAAAAGTGGTTTTTCAACACTAACACAAGTGCGAAAAGTGGTTTTTCAACACTATCACAAGTGCAAAAAGTGTTTTTTCCACACTAATACAAGTGTAAAAGTGGTTTCCTGCACCAACACAAGTGCGAAAAGTGGTTTTTCAACACTAACACAAGTGCGAAAAGTGGGTTTTCAACACTAACACAAGTGTGAAAAGTGTTTTTTCCACACCAATACAAGTGCAAAAGTGGTTTCCTGCACCAACACAAGTGCGAAAAGTGGTTTTTCAACACTAACACAAGTGCAAAAAGTGGTTTTTCAACAATAACACAAGTGCGAAAAGTGGTTTTTCAACACTATCACAAGTGCAAAAAGTGGTTTTTCCATACTAATACAAGTGCAAAAGTGGTTTCCTTCACGAACACAAGTGCGAAAAGTGGTTTTTCAACACTAACACAAGTGCGAAAAGTGGTTTTTCAACACTATCACAAGTGCAAAAAGTGTTTTTTCCACACTAATACAAGTGCAAAAGTGGTTTCCTGCACCAACGCAAGTGCGAAAAGTGGTTTTTCAACACTAACACAAGTGCGAAAAGTGGTTTTTCAACAATAACACAAGTGCGAAAAGTGGTTTTTCCACACTAATACAAGTGCAAAAGTGGTTTCCTGCACCAACACAAGTGCGAAAAGTGGTTTTTCAACACTAACACAAGTGCGAAAAGTGGTTTTTTAACACTAACACAAGTGCGAAAAGTGGTTTTTCCACACTAATACAAGTGTGAAAAGTGGTTTTTCAACACTAACACAAGTGCGAAAAGTGGTTTTTCCACACTAATACAAGTGCAAAAGTGGTTTCCT
Organism: Myxine glutinosa; assembly: GCF_964187855.1. Lineage (NCBI taxonomy): Eukaryota > Metazoa > Chordata > Myxini > Myxiniformes > Myxinidae > Myxine > Myxine glutinosa. Next base: position 50,958 of record NW_027616787.1, read on the forward strand.
GCACCAACACAAGTGCGAAAAGTGGTTTTTCAACACTAACACAAGTGCGAAATGTGGTTTTTCAACACTAATACAAGTGCAAAAGTGGTTTTTCCACACTAATACAAGTGTGAAAAGTGGTTCTTCAACACTATCACAAGTGCGAAAAGTGGTTTTTCCACACTAATACAAGTGCAAAAGTGGTTTCCTTCACCAACACAAGTGCGAAAAGTGGTTTTTCAACACTAACACAAGTGCGAAAAGTGGTTTTTCAACACTATCACAAGTGCAAAAAGTGTTTTTTCCACACTAATACAAGTGTAAAAGTAGTTTCCTGCACCAACACAAGTGCGAAAAGTGGTTTTTCAACACTAACACAAGTGCGAAAAGTGGGTTTTCAACACTAACACAAGTGTGAAAAGTGTTTTTTCCACACCAATACAAGTGCAAAAGTGGTTTCCTGCACCAACACAAGTGCGAAAAGTGGTTTTTCAACACTAACACAAGTGCAAAAAGTGGTTTTTCAACAATAACACAAGTGCGAAAAGTGGTTTTTCAACACTATCACAAGTGCAAAAAGTGGTTTTTCCATACTAATACAAGTGCAAAAGTGGTTTCCTTCACGAACACAAGTGCGAAAAGTGGTTTTTCAACACTAACACAAGTGCGAAAAGTGGTTTTTCAACACTATCACAAGTGCAAAAAGTGTTTTTTCCACACTAATACAAGTGCAAAAGTGGTTTCCTGCACCAACGCAAGTGCGAAAAGTGGTTTTTCAACACTAACACAAGTGCGAAAAGTGGTTTTTCAACAATAACACAAGTGCGAAAAGTGGTTTTTCCACACTAATACAAGTGCAAAAGTGGTTTCCTGCACCAACACAAGTGCGAAAAGTGGTTTTTCAACACTAACACAAGTGCGAAAAGTGGTTTTTTAACACTAACACAAGTGCGAAAAGTGGTTTTTCCACACTAATACAAGTGTGAAAAGTGGTTTTTCAACACTAACACAAGTGCGAAAAGTGGTTTTTCCACACTAATACAAGTGCAAAAGTGGTTTCCTGCACCAACACAAGTGCGAAAAGTGGTTTTTCAACACTAACACAAGTGCAAAAAGTGGTTTTTCAACACTAACACAAGTGCGAAAAGTGGTTTTTCCACACTAATACAAGTGCAAAAGTGGTTTCCTGCACCAACACAAGTGCGAAAAGTGGTTTTTCAACACTAACACAAGTGCGAAAAGTGGTTTTTTAACACTAACACAAGTGCGAAAAGTGGTTTTTCCACACTAATACAAGTGTGAAAAGTGGTTTTTCAACACTAACACAAGTGCGAAAAGTGGTTTTTCCACACTAATACAAGTGCAAAAGTGGTTTCCTGCACCAACACAAGTGCGAAAAGTGGTTTTTCAACACTAACACAAGTGCGAAATGTGGTTTTTCAACACTAATACAAGTGCAAAAGTGGTTTCCTGCACCAACACAAGTGCGAAAAGTGGTTTTTCAACACTAACACAAGTGCGAAATGTGGTTTTTCAACACTAATACAAGTGCAAAAGTGGTTTCCTGCACCAACACAAGTGCGAAAAGTGGTTTTTCAACACTAACACAAGTGTGAAAAGTGGTTTTTCAACACTAACACAAGTGCGAAAAGTGGTTTTTCCACACTAATACAAGTGCAAAAGTGGTTTCCTGCACCAACACAAGTGCGAAAAGTGGTTTTTCAACACTAACACAAGTGCGAAAAGTGGTTTTCCAACACTAACACAAGTGCGAAAAGTGGTTTTTCAACACTATCACAAGTGCAAAAAGTGTTTTTTCCACACTAATACAAGTGCAAAAGTGGTTTCCTGCACCAACACAAGTGCGAAAAGTGGTTTTTCAACACTAAAACAAGTGCGAAAAGTGGTTCTTCAACACTATCACAAGTGCGAAAAGTGGTTTTTCCACACTAATACAAGTGCAAAAGTGGTTTCCTTCACCAACACAAGTGCGAAAAGTGGTTTTTCAACACTAACACAAGTGCGAAAAGTGGTTTTTCAACACTATCACAAGTGCAAAAAGTGTTTTTTCCACACTAATACAAGTGTAAAAGTGGTTTCCTGCACCAACACAAGTGCGAAAAGTGGTTTTTCAACACTAACACAAGTGCGAAAAGTGGGTTTTCAACACTAACACAAGTGTGAAAAGTGTTTTTTCCACACCAATACAAGTGCAAAAGTGGTTTCCTGCACCAACACAAGTGCGAAAAGTGGTTTTTCAACACTAACACAAGTGCAAAAAGTGGTTTTTCAACAATAACACAAGTGCGAAAAGTGGTTTTTCAACACTATCACAAGTGCAAAAAGTGGTTTTTCCATACTAATACAAGTGCAAAAGTGGTTTCCTTCACGAACACAAGTGCGAAAAGTGGTTTTTCAACACTAACACAAGTGCGAAAAGTGGTTTTTCAACACTATCACAAGTGCAAAAAGTGTTTTTTCCACACTAATACAAGTGCAAAAGTGGTTTCCTGCACCAACGCAAGTGCGAAAAGTGGTTTTTCAACACTAACACAAGTGCGAAAAGTGGTTTTTCAACAATAACACAAGTGCGAAAAGTGGTTTTTCCACACTAATACAAGTGCAAAAGTGGTTTCCTGCACCAACACAAGTGCGAAAAGTGGTTTTTCAACACTAACACAAGTGCGAAAAGTGGTTTTTTAACACTAACACAAGTGCGAAAAGTGGTTTTTCCACACTAATACAAGTGTGAAAAGTGGTTTTTCAACACTAACACAAGTGCGAAAAGTGGTTTTTCCACACTAATACAAGTGCAAAAGTGGTTTCCTGCACCAACACAAGTGCGAAAAGTGGTTTTTCAACACTAACACAAGTGCGAAATGTGGTTTTTCAACACTAATACAAGTGCAAAAGTGGTTTTTCCACACTAATACAAGTGTGAAAAGTGGTTCTTCAACACTATCACAAGTGCGAAAAGTGGTTTTTCCACACTAATACAAGTGCAAAAGTGGTTTCCTTCACCAACACAAGTGCGAAAAGTGGTTTTTCAACACTAACACAAGTGCGAAAAGTGGTTTTTCAACACTATCACAAGTGCAAAAAGTGTTTTTTCCACACTAATACAAGTGTAAAAGTAGTTTCCTGCACCAACACAAGTGCGAAAAGTGGTTTTTCAACACTAACACAAGTGCGAAAAGTGGGTTTTCAACACTAACACAAGTGTGAAAAGTGTTTTTTCCACACCAATACAAGTGCAAAAGTGGTTTCCTGCACCAACACAAGTGCGAAAAGTGGTTTTTCAACACTAACACAAGTGCAAAAAGTGGTTTTTCAACAATAACACAAGTGCGAAAAGTGGTTTTTCAACACTATCACAAGTGCAAAAAGTGGTTTTTCCATACTAATACAAGTGCAAAAGTGGTTTCCTTCACGAACACAAGTGCGAAAAGTGGTTTTTCAACACTAACACAAGTGCGAAAAGTGGTTTTTCAACACTATCACAAGTGCAAAAAGTGTTTTTTCCACACTAATACAAGTGCAAAAGTGGTTTCCTGCACCAACGCAAGTGCGAAAAGTGGTTTTTCAACACTAACACAAGTGCGAAAAGTGGTTTTTCAACAATAACACAAGTGCGAAAAGTGGTTTTTCCACACTAATACAAGTGCAAAAGTGGTTTCCTGCACCAACACAAGTGCGAAAAGTGGTTTTTCAACACTAACACAAGTGCGAAAAGTGGTTTTTTAACACTAACACAAGTGCGAAAAGTGGTTTTTCCACACTAATACAAGTGTGAAAAGTGGTTTTTCAACACTAACACAAGTGCGAAAAGTGGTTTTTCCACACTAATACAAGTGCAAAAGTGGTTTCCTGCACCAACACAAGTGCGAAAAGTGGTTTTTCAACACTAACACAAGTGCGAAATGTGGTTTTTCAACACTAATACAAGTGCAAAAGTGGTTTCCTGCACCAACACAAGTGCGAAAAGGGGTTTTTCAACACTAACACAAGTGCGAAAAGTGGTTTTTCCACACTAATACAAGTGCAAAAGTAGTTTCCTGCACCAACACAAGTGCGAAAAGTGGTTTTTCAACACTAACACAAGTGCGAAAAGTGGTTTTTCAACACTAACACAAGTGCGAAAAGTGGTTTTTCAACACTATCACAAGTGCAAAAAGTGTTTTTTCCACACTAATACAAGTGCAAAAGTGGTTTCCTGCACCAACACAAGTGCGAAAAGTGGTTTTTCAACACTACCACAAGTGCGAAAAGTGGTTTTTCAACACTAACACAAGTGCGAAAAGTGGTTTTTCAACACTATCACAAGTGTAAAAAGTGTTTTTTCCACACTAATACAACTGCAAAAGTGGTTTCCTGCACCAACACAAGTGCGAAAAGTGGTTTTTCAACACTAACACAAGTGCGAAAAGTGGTTTTTCAACACTAACACAAGTGCGAAAAGTGGTTTTGCCACACTAATACAAGTGCAAAAGTGGTTTCCTGCACCAACACAAGTGCGAAAAGTGGTTTTTCAACACTAACACAAGTGCGAAAAGTGGTTTTTCAACACTAACACAAGTGCGAAAAGTGTTTTTTCCTCACTAATACAAGTGCAAAAGTGGTTTCCTGCACCAACACAAGTGCGAAAAGTGGTTTTTCAACACTAACACAAGTGCGAAAAGTGGTTTTTCAACACTAACACAAGTGCGAAAAGTGGTTTTTCAACACTAACACAAGTGCGAAAAGTGGTTTTTCAACACTAACACAAGTGCAAAAAGTGGTTTTTCAACACTAACACAATTGCGAAAAGTGTTTTTTCCACACTAATACAAGTGCAAAAGTGGTTTCCTGCACCAACACAAGTGCGAAAAGTGGTTTTTCAACACCAACACAAGTGCGAAAAGTTGTTTTTCAACACTATCACAAGTGCAAAAAGTGTTTTTTCCACACTAATACAAGTGCAAAAGTGGTTTCCTGCACCAACACAAGTGCGAAAAGTGGTTTTTCAACACTAACACAAGTGCGGAAAGTGGTTTTTCAACACTAACACAAGTGCGAAAAGTGGTTTTCCAACACTATCACAAGTGCAAAAAGTGTTTTTTCCACACTAATACAAGTGCAAAAGTGGTTTCCTGCACAAACACAAGTGCGAAAAGTGGTTTTTCAACACTAACACAAGTGCGAAAAGTGGTTTTTCAACACTAACACAAGTGCGAAAAGTGGTTTTTCCACACTAATACAAGTGCAAAAGTGGTTTCCTGCACCAACACAAGTGCGAAAAGTCGTTTTTCAACACTAACACAAGTGCGAAAAGTGGTTTTCCAACACTAACACAAGTGCGAAAAGTGGTTTTTCAACACTATCACAAGTGCAAAAAGTGTTTTTTCCACACTAATACAAGTGCAAAAGTGGTTTCCTGCACCAACACAAGTGCGAAAAGTGGTTTTTCAACACTAAAACAAGTGCGAAAAGTGGTTCTTCAACACTATCACAAGTGCGAAAAGTGGTTTTTCCACACTAATACAAGTGCAAAAGTGGTTTCCTTCACCAACACAAGTGCGAAAAGTGGTTTTTCAACACTAACACAAGTGCGAAAAGTGGTTTTTCAACACTATCACAAGTGCAAAAAGTGTTTTTTCCACACTAATACAAGTGTAAAAGTGGTTTCCTGCACCAACACAAGTGCGAAAAGTGGTTTTTCAACACTAACACAAGTGCGAAAAGTGGGTTTTCAACACTAACACAAGTGTGAAAAGTGTTTTTTCCACACCAATACAAGTGCAAAAGTGGTTTCCTGCACCAACACAAGTGCGAAAAGTGGTTTTTCAACACTAACACAAGTGCGAAAAGTGGTTTTTCAACAATATCACAAGTGCAAAAAGTGTTTTTTCCACACTAATACAAGTGCAAAAGTGATTTCCTGCACCAACACAAGTGCGAAAAGTGGTTTTTCAACACTAACACAAGTGCGAAAAGTGGTTTTTCAACACTAACACAAGTGCGAAAAGTGGTTTTTCAACACTAACACAAGTGCAAAAAGTGTTTTTTCCACACTAATACAAGTGCAAAAGTGGTTTCCTGCACCAACACAAGTGCGAAAAGTGGTTTTTCAACACTAACACAAGTGCAAAAAGTGGTTTTTCAACAATAACACAAGTGCGAAAAGTGGTTTTTCAACACTATCACAAGTGCAAAAAGTGGTTTTTCCATACTAATACAAGTGCAAAAGTGGTTTCCTTCACGAACACAAGTGCGTAAAGTGGTTTTTCAACACTAACACAAGTGCGAAAAGTGGTTTTTCAACACTATCACAAGTGCAAAAAGTGTTTTTTCCACACTAATACAAGTGCAAAAGTGGTTTCCTGCACCAACGCAAGTGCGAAAAGTGGTTTTTCAACACTAACACAAGTGCGAAAAGTGGTTTTTCAACAATAACACAAGTGCGAAAAGTGGTTTTCCACACTAATACAAGTGCAAAAGTGGTTTCCTGCACCAACACAAGTGCGAAAAGTGGTTTTTCAACACTAACACAAGTGCAAAAAGTGGTTTTTCAACACTAACACAAGTGCGAAAAGTGGTTTTTCCACACTAATACAAGTGCAAAAGTGGTTTCCTGCACCAACACAAGTGCGAAAAGTGGTTTTTCAACACTAACACAAGTGCGAAAAGTGGTTTTTTAACACTAACACAAGTGCGAAAAGTGGTTTTTCCACACTAATACAAGTGTGAAAAGTGGTTTTTCAACACTAACACAAGTGCGAAAAGTGGTTTTTCCACACTAATACAAGTGCAAAAGTGGTTTCCTGCACCAACACAAGTGCGAAAAGTGGTTTTTCAACACTAACACAAGTGCGAAATGTGGTTTTTCAACACTAATACAAGTGCAAAAGTGGTTTCCTGCACCAACACAAGTGCGAAAAGTGGTTTTTCAACACTAACACAAGTGCGAAATGTGGTTTTTCAACACTAATACAAGTGCAAAAGTGGTTTCCTGCACCAACACAAGTGCGAAAAGGGGTTTTTCAACACTAACACAAGTGCGAAAAGTGGTTTTTCCACACTAATACAAGTGCAAAAGTAGTTTCCTGCACCAACACAAGTGCGAAAAGTGGTTTTTCAACACTAACACAAGTGCGAAAAGTGGTTTTTCAACACTAACACAAGTGCGAAAAGTGGTTTTTCAACACTATCACAAGTGCAAAAAGTGTTTTTTCCACACTAATACAAGTGCAAAAGTGGTTTCCTGCACCAACACAAGTGCGAAAAGTGGTTTTTCAACACTAACACAAGTGCGAAAAGTGTTTTTTCAACACTAACACAAGTGCAAAAAGTGGTTTTTCAACACTATCACAAGTGCAAAAAGTGTTTTTTCCACACTAATACAAGTGCAAAAGTGGTTTCCTGCACCAACACAAGTGCGAAAAGTGGTTTTTCAACATTAACACAAGTGCGAAAAGGGGTTTTTCAACATTAACACAAGTGCGAAAAGTGGTTTTTCCACACTAATACAAGTGCAAAAGTAGTTTCCTGCACCAACACAAGTGCGAAAAGTGGTTTTTCAACACGAACACAAGTGCGAAAAGTGGTTTTTCAACACTAACACAAGTGCGAAAAGTGGTTTTTCAACACTATCACAAGTGCAAAAAGTGTTTTTTCCACACTAATACAAGTGCAAAAGTGGTTTCCTGCACCAACACAAGTGCGAAAAGTGGTTTTTCAACACAAACACAAGTGCGAAATGTGTTTTTTCAACACTAACACAAGTGCGAAAAGTGGTTTTTCAACACCACCACAAGTGCAAAAAGTGTTTTTTCCCCACTAATACAAGTGCAAAAGTGGTTTCCTGCACCAACACAAGTGCGAAAAGCGGTTTTTCAACACTAACACAAGTGCAAAAAGTGGTTTTTCAACACTAACACAAGTGAGAAAAGTGGTTTTTCCACACTAATACAAGTGCAAAAGTGGTTTCCTTCACCAACACAAGTGCTAAAAGTGGTTTTTCAACACTAACACAAGTGCGAAAAGTGGTTTTTCAACACTATCACAAGTGCAAAAAGTGTTTTTTCCACACTAATACAAGTGCAAAAAGTGTTTTTTCCACACTAATACAAGTGCAAAAGTGGTTTCCTGCACCAACACAAGTGCGAAAAGTGGTTTTTCAACACTAACACAAGTGCGGAAAGTGGTTTTTCAACACTAACACAAGTGCGAAAAGTGGTTTTCCAACACTATCACAAGTGCAAAAAGTGTTTTTTCCACACTAATACAAGTGCAAAAGTGGTTTCCTGCACCAACACAAGTGCGAAAAGTCGTTTTTCAACACTAACACAAGTTTGAAAAGTGGTTTTTCAACACTAACACAATTGCGAAAAGTGTTTTTTCCACACTAATACAAGTGCAAAAGTGGTTTCCTGCACCAACACAAGTGCGAAAAGTGGTTTTTCAACACCAACACAAGTGCGAAAAGTTGTTTTTCAACACTATCACAAGTGCAAAAAGTGTTTTTTCCAAACTAATACAAGTGCAAAAGTGGTTTCCTGCACCAACACAAGTGCGAAAAGTGGTTTTTCAACACTAACACAAGTGCGGAAAGTGGTTTTTCAACACTAACACAAGTGCAAAAAGTGTTTTTTCCACACTAATACAAGTGCAAAAGTGGTTTCCTGCACCAACACAAGTGCGAAAAGTGGTTTTTCAACACTAACACAAGTGCGAAAAGTGGTTTTTCAACACTAACACAAGTGCGAAAAGTGGTTTTTCCACACTAATACAAGTGCAAAAGTGGTTTCCTGCACCAACACAAGTGCGAAAAGTGGTTTTTCAACACTAACACAAGTGCGAAAAGTGGTTTTTCAACACCACCACAAGTGCAAAAAGTGTTTTTTCCACACTAATACAAGTGCAAAAGTGGTTTCCTGCACCAACACAAGTGCGAAAAGCGGTTTTTCAACACTAACACAAGTGCAAAAAGTGGTTTTTCAACACTAACACAAGTGAGAAAAGTGGTTTTTCCACACTAATACAAGTGCAAAAGTGGTTTCCTTCACCAACACAAGTGCTAAAAGTGGTTTTTCAACACTAACACAAGTGCGAAAAGTGGTTTTTCAACACTATCACAAGTGCAAAAAGTGTTTTTTCCACACTAATACAAGTGCAAAAAGTGTTTTTTCCACACTAATACAAGTGCAAAAGTGGTTTCCTGCACCAACACAAGTGCGAAAAGTGGTTTTTCAACACTAACACAAGTGCGGAAAGTGGTTTTTCAACACTAACACAAGTGCGAAAAGTGGTTTTCCAACACTATCACAAGTGCAAAAAGTGTTTTTTCCACACTAATACAAGTGCAAAAGTGGTTTCCTGCACCAACACAAGTGCGAAAAGTCGTTTTTCAACACTAACACAAGTTTGAAAAGTGGTTTTTCAACACTAACACAATTGCGAAAAGTGTTTTTTCCACACTAATACAAGTGCAAAAGTGGTTTCCTGCACCAACACAAGTGCGAAAAGTGGTTTTTCAACACCAACACAAGTGCGAAAAGTTGTTTTTCAACATTATCACAAGTGCAAAAAGTGTTTTTTCCAAACTAATACAAGTGCAAAAGTGGTTTCCTGCACCAACACAAGTGCGAAAAGTGGTTTTCAACACTAACACAAGTGCGGAAAGTGGTTTTTCAACACTAACACAAGTGCAAAAAGTGTTTTTTCCACACTAATACAAGTGCAAAAGTGGTTTCCTGCACCAACACAAGTGCGAAAAGTGGTTTTTCAACACTAACACAAGTGTGAAAAGTGGTTTTTCAACACTAACACAAGTGCGAAAAGTGGTTTTTCCACACTAATACAAGTGCAAAAGTGGTTTCCTGCACCAACACAAGTGCGAAAAGTGGTTTTTCAACACTAACACAAGTGCGAAAAGTGGTTTTCCAACACTAACACAAGTGCGAAAAGTGGTTTTTCAACACTATCACAAGTGCAAAAAGTGTTTTTTCCACACTAATACAAGTGCAAAAGTGGTTTCCTGCACCAACACAAGTGCGAAAAGTGGTTTTTCAACACTAAAACAAGTGCGAAAAGTGGTTCTTCAACACTATCACAAGTGCGAAAAGTGGTTTTTCCACACTAATACAAGTGCAAAAGTGGTTTCCTTCACCAACACAAGTGCGAAAAGTGGTTTTTCAACACTAACACAAGTGCGAAAAGTGGTTTTTCAACACTATCACAAGTGCAAAAAGTGTTTTTTCCACACTAATACAAGTGTAAAAGTGGTTTCCTGCACCAACACAAGTGCGAAAAGTGGTTTTTCAACACTAACACAAGTGCGAAAAGTGGGTTTTCAACACTAACACAAGTGTGAAAAGTGTTTTTTCCACACCAATACAAGTGCAAAAGTGGTTTCCTGCACCAACACAAGTGCGAAAAGTGGTTTTTCAACACTAACACAAGTGCAAAAAGTGGTTTTTCAACAATAACACAAGTGCGAAAAGTGGTTTTTCAACACTATCACAAGTGCAAAAAGTGGTTTTTCCATACTAATACAAGTGCAAAAGTGGTTTCCTTCACGAACACAAGTGCGAAAAGTGGTTTTTCAACACTAACACAAGTGCGAAAAGTGGTTTTTCAACACTATCACAAGTGCAAAAAGTGTTTTTTCCACACTAATACAAGTGCAAAAGTGGTTTCCTGCACCAACGCAAGTGCGAAAAGTGGTTTTTCAACACTAACACAAGTGCGAAAAGTGGTTTTTCAACAATAACACAAGTGCGAAAAGTGGTGTTTCCACACTAATACAAGTGCAAAAGTGGTTTCCTGCACCAACACAAGTGCGAAAAGTGGTTTTTCAACACTAACACAAGTGCGAAAAGTGGTTTTTTAACACTAACACAAGTGCGAAAAGTGGTTTTTCCACACTAATACAAGTGTGAAAAGTGGTTTTTCAACACTAACACAAGTGCGAAAAGTGGTTTTTCCACACTAATACAAGTGCAAAAGTGGTTTCCTGCACCAACACAAGTGCGAAAAGTGGTTTTTCAACACTAACACAAGTGCGAAATGTGGTTTTTCAACACTAATACAAGTGCAAAAGTGGTTTCCTGCACCAACACAAGTGCGAAAAGGGGTTTTTCAACACTAACACAAGTGCGAAAAGTGGTTTTTCCACACCAATACAAGTGCAAAAGTAGTTTCCTGCACCAACACAAGTGCGAAATGTGGTTTTTCAACACTAATACAAGTGCAAAAGTGGTTTCCTGCACCAACACAAGTGCGAAAAGGGGTTTTTCAACACTAACACAAGTGCGAAAAGTGGTTTTTCAACACTAACACAAGTGCGAAAAGTGGTTTTTCAACACTATCACAAGTGCAAAAAGTGTTTTTTCCACACTAATACAAGTGCAAAAGTGGTTTCCTGCACCAACACAAGTGCGAAAAGTGGTTTTTCAACACTACCACAAGTGCGAAAAGTGGTTTTTCAACACTAACACAAGTGCGAAAAGTGGTTTTTCAACACTATCACAAGTGTAAAAAGTGTTTTTTCCACACTAATACAACTGCAAAAGTGGTTTCCTGCACCAACACAAGTGCGAAAAGTGGTTTTTCAACACTAACACAAGTGCGAAAAGTGGTTTTTCAACACTAACACAAGTGCGAAAAGTGGTTTTGCCACACTAATACAAGTGCAAAAGTGGTTTCCTGCACCAACACAAGTGCGAAAAGTGGTTTTTCAACACTAACACAAGTGCGAAAAGTGGTTTTTCAACACTAACACAAGTGCGAAAAGTGTTTTTTCCTCACTAATACAAGTGCAAAAGTGGTTTCCTGCACCAACACAAGTGCGAAAAGTGGTTTTTCAACACTAACACAAGTGCGAAAAGTGGTTTTTCAACACTAACACAAGTGCGAAAAGTGGTTTTTCAACACTAACACAAGTGCGAAAAGTGGTTTTTCAACACTAACACAAGTGCAAAAAGTGGTTTTTCAACACTAACACAATTGCGAAAAGTGTTTTTTCCACACTAATACAAGTGCAAAAGTGGTTTCCTGCACCAACACAAGTGCGAAAAGTGGTTTTTCAACACCAACACAAGTGCGAAAAGTTGTTTTTCAACACTATCACAAGTGCAAAAAGTGTTTTTTCCACACTAATACAAGTGCAAAAGTGGTTTCCTGCACCAACACAAGTGCGAAAAGTGGTTTTTCAACACTAACACAAGTGCGGAAAGTGGTTTTTCAACACTAACACAAGTGCGAAAAGTGGTTTTCCAACACTATCACAAGTGCAAAAAGTGTTTTTTCCACACTAATGCAAGTGCAAAAGTGGTTTCCTGCACCAACACAAGTGCGAAAAGTGGTTTTTCAACACTAACACAAGTGCGAAAAGTGGTTTTTCAACACTAACACAAGTGCGAAAAGTGGTTTTTCCACACTAATACAAGTGCAAAAGTGGTTTCCTGCACCAACACAAGTGCGAAAAGTCGTTTTTCAACACTAACACAAGTGCGAAAAGTGGTTTTCCAACACTAACACAAGTGCGAAAAGTGGTTTTTCAACACTATCACAAGTGCAAAAAGTGTTTTTTCCACACTAATACAAGTGCAAAAGTGGTTTCCTGCACCAACACAAGTGCGAAAAGTGGTTTTTCAACACTAAAACAAGTGCGAAAAGTGGTTCTTCAACACTATCACAAGTGCGAAAAGTGGTTTTTCCACACTAATACAAGTGCAAAAGTGGTTTCCTTCACCAACACAAGTGCGAAAAGTGGTTTTTCAACACTAACACAAGTGCGAAAAGTGGTTTTTCAACACTATCACAAGTGCAAAAAGTGTTTTTTCCACACTAATACAAGTGTAAAAGTGGTTTCCTGCACCAACACAAGTGCGAAAAGTGGTTTTTCAACACTAACACAAGTGCGAAAAGTGGGTTTTCAACACTAACACAAGTGTGAAAAGTGTTTTTTCCACACCAATACAAGTGCAAAAGTGGTTTCCTGCACCAACACAAGTGCGAAAAGTGGTTTTTCAACACTAACACAAGTGCGAAAAGTGGTTTTTCAACAATATCACAAGTGCAAAAAGTGTTTTTTCCACACTAATACAAGTGCAAAAGTGATTTCCTGCACCAACACAAGTGCGAAAAGTGGTTTTTCAACACTAACACAAGTGCGAAAAGTGGTTTTTCAACACTAACACAAGTGCGAAAAGTGGTTTTTCAACACTAACACAAGTGCAAAAAGTGTTTTTTCCACACTAATACAAGTGCAAAAGTGGTTTCCTGCACCAACACAAGTGCGAAAAGTGGTTTTTCAACACTAACACAAGTGCAAAAAGTGGTTTTTCAACAATAACACAAGTGCGAAAAGTGGTTTTTCAACACTATCACAAGTGCAAAAAGTGGTTTTTCCATACTAATACAAGTGCAAAAGTGGTTTCCTTCACGAACACAAGTGCGAAAAGTGGTTTTTCAACACTAACACAAGTGCGAAAAGTGGTTTTTCAACACTATCACAAGTGCAAAAAGTGTTTTTTCCACACTAATACAAGTGCAAAAGTGGTTTCCTGCACCAACGCAAGTGCGAAAAGTGGTTTTTCAACACTAACACAAGTGCGAAAAGTGGTTTTTCAACAATAACACAAGTGCGAAAAGTGGTTTTCCACACTAATACAAGTGCAAAAGTGGTTTCCTGCACCAACACAAGTGCGAAAAGTGGTTTTTCAACACTAACACAAGTGCAAAAAGTGGTTTTTCAACACTAACACAAGTGCGAAAAGTGGTTTTTCCACACTAATACAAGTGCAAAAGTGGTTTCCTGCACCAACACAAGTGCGAAAAGTGGTTTTTCAACACTAACACAAGTGCGAAAAGTGGTTTTTTAACACTAACACAAGTGCGAAAAGTGGTTTTTCCACACTAATACAAGTGTGAAAAGTGGTTTTTCAACACTAACACAAGTGCGAAAAGTGGTTTTTCCACACTAATACAAGTGCAAAAGTGGTTTCCTGCACCAACACAAGTGCGAAAAGTGGTTTTTCAACACTAACACAAGTGCGAAATGTGGTTTTTCAACACTAATACAAGTGCAAAAGTGGTTTCCTGCACCAACACAAGTGCGAAAAGTGGTTTTTCAACACTAACACAAGTGCGAAATGTGGTTTTTCAACACTAATACAAGTGCAAAAGTGGTTTCCTGCACCAACACAAGTGCGAAAAGGGGTTTTTCAACACTAACACAAGTGCGAAAAGTGGTTTTTCCACACTAATACAAGTGCAAAAGTAGTTTCCTGCACCAACACAAGTGCGAAAAGTGGTTTTTCAACACTAACACAAGTGCGAAAAGTGGTTTTTCAACACTAACACAAGTGCGAAAAGTGGTTTTTCAACACTATCACAAGTGCAAAAAGTGTTTTTTCCACACTAATACAAGTGCAAAAGTGGTTTCCTGCACCAACACAAGTGCGAAAAGTGGTTTTTCAACACTAACACAAGTGCGAAAAGTGTTTTTTCAACACTAACACAAGTGCAAAAAGTGGTTTTTCAACACTATCACAAGTGCAAAAAGTGTTTTTTCCACACTAATACAAGTGCAAAAGTGGTTTCCTGCACCAACACAAGTGCGAAAAGTGGTTTTTCAACATTAACACAAGTGCGAAAAGGGGTTTTTCAACATTAACACAAGTGCGAAAAGTGGTTTTTCCACACTAATACAAGTGCAAAAGTAGTTTCCTGCACCAACACAAGTGCGAAAAGTGGTTTTTCAACACGAACACAAGTGCGAAAAGTGGTTTTTCAACACTAACACAAGTGCGAAAAGTGGTTTTTCAACACTATCACAAGTGCAAAAAGTGTTTTTTCCACACTAATACAAGTGCAAAAGTGGTTTCCTGCACCAACACAAGTGCGAAAAGTGGTTTTTCAACACAAACACAAGTGCGAAATGTGTTTTTTCAACACTAACACAAGTGCGAAAAGTGGTTTTTCAACACCACCACAAGTGCAAAAAGTGTTTTTTCCACACTAATACAAGTGCAAAAGTGGTTTCCTGCACCAACACAAGTGCGAAAAGCGGTTTTTCAACACTAACACAAGTGCAAAAAGTGGTTTTTCAACACTAACACAAGTGAGAAAAGTGGTTTTTCCACACTAATACAAGTGCAAAAGTGGTTTCCTTCACCAACACAAGTGCTAAAAGTGGTTTTTCAACACTAACACAAGTGCGAAAAGTGGTTTTTCAACACTATCACAAGTGCAAAAAGTGTTTTTTCCACACTAATACAAGTGCAAAAAGTGTTTTTTCCACACTAATACAAGTGCAAAAGTGGTTTCCTGCACCAACACAAGTGCGAAAAGTGGTTTTTCAACACTAACACAAGTGCGGAAAGTGGTTTTTCAACACTAACACAAGTGCGAAAAGTGGTTTTCCAACACTATCACAAGTGCAAAAAGTGTTTTTTCCACACTAATACAAGTGCAAAAGTGGTTTCCTGCACCAACACAAGTGCGAAAAGTGGTTTTTCAACACTAACACAAGTGCGAAAAGTGGTTTTTCAACACTAACACAAGTGCGAAAAGTGGTTTTTCCACACTAATACAAGTGCAAAAGTGGTTTCCTGCACCAACACAAGTGCGAAAAGTGGTTTTTCAACACTAACACAAGTGCGAAAAGTGGTTTTCCAACACTAACACAAGTGCGAAAAGTGGTTTTTCAACACTATCACAAGTGCAAAAAGTGTTTTTTCCACACTAATACAAGTGCAAAAGTGGTTTCCTGCACCAACACAAGTGCGAAAAGTGGTTTTTCAACACTAAAACAAGTGCGAAAAGTGGTTCTTCAACACTATCACAAGTGCGAAAAGTGGTTTTTCCACACTAATACAAGTGCAAAAGTGGTTTCCTTCACCAACACAAGTGCGAAAAGTCGTTTTTCAACACTAACACAAGTGCGAAAAGTGGTTTTTCAACACTATCACAAGTGCAAAAAGTGTTTTTTCCACACTAATACAAGTGTAAAAGTGGTTTCCTGCACCAACACAAGTGCGAAAAGTGGTTTTTCAACACTAACACAAGTGCGAAAAGTGGGTTTTCAACACTAACACAAGTGCGAAAAGTGGTTCTTCAACACTATCACAAGTGCGAAAAGTGGTTTTTCCACACTAATACAAGTGCAAAAGTGGTTTCCTTCACCAACACAAGTGCGAAAAGTGGTTTTTCAACACTAACACAAGTGCGAAAAGTGGTTTTTCAACACTATCACAAGTGCAAAAAGTGTTTTTTCCACACTAATACAAGTGTAAAAGTGGTTTCCTGCACCAACACAAGTGCGAAAAGTGGTTTTTCAACACTAACACAAGTGCGAAAAGTGGGTTTTCAACACTAACACAAGTGTGAAAAGTGTTTTTTCCACACCAATACAAGTGCAAAAGTGGTTTCCTGCACCAACACAAGTGCGAAAAGTGGTTTTTCAACACTAACACAAGTGCGAAAAGTGGTTTTTCAACACTATCACAAGTGCAAAAAGTGTTTTTTCCACACTAATACAAGTGCAAAAGTGATTTCCTGCACCAACACAAGTGCGAAAAGTGGTTTTTCAACACTAACACAAGTGCGAAAAGTGGTTTTTCAACACTAACACAAGTGCGAAAAGTGGTTTTTCAACACTAACACAAGTGCAAAAAGTGTTTTTTCCACACTAATACAAGTGCAAAAGTGGTTTCCTGCACCAACACAAGTGCGAAAAGTGGTTTTTCAACACTAACACAAGTGCAAAAAGTGGTTTTTCAACAATAACACAAGTGCGAAAAGTGGTTTTTCAACACTATCACAAGTGCAAAAAGTGGTTTTTCAACACTAACACAAGTGCGAAAAGTGGTTTTTCAACACTATCACAAGTGCAAAAAGTGTTTTTTCCACACTAATACAAGTGCAAAAGTGGTTTCCTGCACCAACGCAAGTGCGAAAAGTGGTTTTTCAACACTAACACAAGTGCGAAAAGTGGTTTTTCAACAATAACACAAGTGCGAAAAGTGGTTTTTCCACACTAATACAAGTGCAAAAGTGGTTTCCTGCACCAACACAAGTGCGAAAAGTGTTTTTTCAACACTAACACAAGTGCAAAAAGTGGTTTTTCAACACTAACACAAGTGCGAAAAGTGGTTTTTCCACACTAATACAAGTGCAAAAGTGGTTTCCTGCACCAACACAAGTGCGAAAAGTGGTTTTTCAACACTAACACAAGTGCGAAAAGTGGTTTTTTAACACTAACACAAGTGCGAAAAGTGGTTTTTCCACACTAATACAAGTGTGAAAAGTGGTTTTTCAACACTAACACAAGTGCGAAAAGTGGTTTTTCCACACTAATACAAGTGCAAAAGTGGTTTCCTGCACCAACACAAGTGCGAAAAGTGGTTTTTCAACACTAACACAAGTGCGAAATGTGGTTTTTCAACACTAATACAAGTGCAAAAGTGGTTTCCTGCACCAACACAAGTGCGAAAAGTGGTTTTTCAACACTAACACAAGTGCGAAAAGGGGTTTTTCAACACTAACACAAGTGCGAAAAGTGGTTTTTCCACACTAATACAAGTGCAAAAGTAGTTTCCTGCACCAACACAAGTGCGAAAAGTGGTTTTTCAACACTAACACAAGTGCGAAAAGTGGTTTTTCAACACTAACACAAGTGCGAAAAGTGGTTTTTCAACACTATCACAAGTGCAAAAAGTGTTTTTTCCACACTAATACAAGTGCAAAAGTGGTTTCCTGCACCAACACAAGTGCGAAAAGTGGTTTTTCAACACTAACACAAGTGCGAAAAGTGTTTTATCAACACTAACACAAGTGCGAAAAGTGGTTTTTCAACACTATCACAAGTGCAAAAAGTGTTTTTTCCACACTAATACAAGTGCAAAAGTGGTTTCCTGCACCAACACAAGTGCGAAAAGTGGTTTTTCAACATTAACACAAGTGCGAAAAGGGGTTTTTCAACATTAACACAAGTGCGAAAAGTGGTTTTTCCACACTAATACAAGTGCAAAAGTAGTTTCCTGCACCAACACAAGTGCGAAAAGTGGTTTTTCAACACGAACACAAGTGCGAAAAGTGGTTTTTCAACACTAACACAAGTGCGAAAAGTGGTTTTTCAACACTATCACAAGTGCAAAAAGTGTTTTTTCCACACTAATACAAGTGCAAAATTGGTTTCCTGCACCAACACAAGTGCGAAAAGTGGTTTTTCAACACAAACACAAGTGCGAAATGTGTTTTTTCAACACTAACACAAGTGCGAAAAGTGGTTTTTCAACACCACCACAAGTGCAAAAAGTGTTTTTTCCACACTAATACAAGTGCAAAAGTGGTTTCCTGCACCAACACAAGTGCGAAAAGCGGTTTTTCAACACCGCTTTTGCGAAAAGTTGACGGAAGAGGGCGGAAGCTGACGAGCAGGTTGAAAAAATGCTCGATGCAGGCGTGATCGAGCCCTCGGGAAGTCCTTGGATGTCACCTGTTGTGCTGGTAAAAAAGAAGGATGGGACCACGCGGTTCTGCGTGGACTATCGCCAGCTAAACAACGTGACACTCAAGGACTCATATCCCCTGCCAAGGATTGATGACACCCTCGATGCCGTTGCGGGCTCAAATTGGTTCTCGACTTTGGACCTCAAGAGTGGGTATTGGCAGGTGGAGATGGATAGGGCAAAAGTGGTTTCCTGCACCAACACAAGTGCGAAAAGTGGTTTTTCAACACTAACACAAGTGAGAAAAGTGGTTTTTCCACACTAATACAAGTGCAAAAGTGGTTTCCTTCACCAACACAAGTGCTAAAAGTGGTTTTTCAACACTAACACAAGTGCGAAAAGTGGTTTTTCAACACTATCACAAGTGCAAAAAGTGTTTTTTCCACACTAATACAAGTGCAAAAGTGGTTTCCTGCACCAACACAAGTGCGAAAAGTGGTTTTTCAACACTACCACAAGTGCGAAAAGTGGTTTTTCAACACTATCACAAGTGCAAAAAGTGTTTTTTCCACACTAATACAAGTGCAAAAGTGGTTTCCTGCACCAACACAAGTGCGAAAAGTGGTTTTTCAACACTAACACAAGTGCGGAAAGTGGTTTTTCAACACTAACACAAGTGCGAAAAGTGGTTTTCCAACACTATCACAAGTGCAAAAAGTGTTTTTTCCACACTAATACAAGTGCAAAAGTGGTTTCCTGCACCAACACAAGTGCGAAAAGTGGTTTTTCAACACTAACACAAGTGCGAAAAGTGGTTTTTCAACACTAACACAAGTGCGAAAAGTGGTTTTTCCACACTAATACAAGTGCAAAAGTGGTTTCCTGCACCAACACAAGTGCGAAAAGTGGTTTTTCAACACTAACACAAGTGCGAAAAGTGGTTTTCCAACACTAACACAAGTGCGAAAAGTGGTTTTTCAACACTATCACAAGTGCAAAAAGTGTTTTTTCCACACTAATACAAGTGCAAAAGTGGTTTCCTGCACCAACACAAGTGCGAAAAGTGGTTTTTCAACACTAAAACAAGTGCGAAAAGTGGTTCTTCAACACTATCACAAGTGCGAAAAGTGGTTTTTCCATACTAATACAAGTGCAAAAGTGGTTTCCTTCACCAACACAAGTGCGAAAAGTGGTTTTTCAACACTAACACAAGTGCGAAAAGTGGTTTTTCAACACTATCACAAGTGCAAAAAGTGTTTTTTCCACACTAATACAAGTGTAAAAGTGGTTTCCTGCACCAACACAAGTGCGAAAAGTGGTTTTTCAACACTAACACAAGTGCGAAAAGTGGGTTTTCAACACTAACACAAGTGTGAAAAGTGTTTTTTCCACACCAATACAAGTGCAAAAGTGGTTTCCTGCACCAACACAAGTGCGAAAAGTGGTTTTTCAACACTAACACAAGTGCGAAAAGTGGTTTTTCAACACTATCACAAGTGCAAAAAGTGTTTTTTCCACACTAATACAAGTGCAAAAGTGATTTCCTGCACCAACACAAGTGTGAAAAGTGGTTTTTCAACACTAACACAAGTGCGAAAAGTGGTTTTTCAACACTAACACAAGTGCGAAAAGTGGTTTTTCAACACTAACACAAGTGCAAAAAGTGTTTTTTCCACACTAATACAAGTGCAAAAGTGGTTTCCTGCACCAACACAAGTGCGAAAAGTGGTTTTTCAACACTAACACAAGTGCAAAAAGTGGTTTTTCAACAATAACACAAGTGCGAAAAGTGGTTTTTCAACACTATCACAAGTGCAAAAAGTGTTTTTTCCATACTAATACAAGTGCAAAAGTGGTTTCCTTCACGAACACAAGTGCCAAAAGTGGTTTTTCAACACTAACACAAGTGCGAAAAGTGGTTTTTCAACACTATCACAAGTGCAAAAAGTGTTTTTTCCACACTAATACAAGTGCAAAAGTGGTTTCCTGCACCAACGCAAGTGCGAAAAGTGGTTTTTCAACACTAACACAAGTGCGAAAAGTGGTTTTTCAACAATAACACAAGTGCGAAAAGTGGTTTTTCCACACTAATACAAGTGCAAAAGTGGTTTCCTGCACCAACACAAGTGCGAAAAGTGGTTTTTCAACACTAACACAAGTGCAAAAAGTGGTTTTTCAACACTAACACAAGTGCGAAAAGTGGTTTTTCCACACTAATACAAGTGCAAAAGTGGTTTCCTGCACCAACACAAGTGCGAAAAGTGGTTTTTCAACACTAACACAAGTGCGAAAAGTGGTTTTTCAACACTAACACAAGTGCGAAAAGTCGTTTTTCCACACTAATACAAGTGTGAAAAGTGGTTTTTCAACACTAACACAAGTGCGAAAAGTGGTTTTTCCACACTAATACAAGTGCAAAAGTGGTTTCCTGCACCAACACAAGTGCGAAAAGTGGTTTTTCAACATTAACACAAGTGCGAAAAGGGGTTTTTCAACATTAACACAAGTGCGAAAAGTGGTTTTTCCACACTAATACAAGTGCAAAAGTAGTTTCCTGCACCAACACAAGTGCGAAAAGTGGTTTTTCAACACGAACACAAGTGCGAAAAGTGGTTTTTCAACACTAACACAAGTGCGAAAAGTGGTTTTTCAACACTATCACAAGTGCAAAAAGTGTTTTTTCCACACTAATACAAGTGCAAAAGTGGTTTCCTGCACCAACACAAGTGCGAAAAGTGGTTTTTCAACACAAACACAAGTGCGAAATGTGTTTTTTCAACACTAACACAAGTGCGAAAAGTGGTTTTTCAACACCACCACAAGTGCAAAAAGTGTTTTTTCCACACTAATACAAGTGCAAAAGTGGTTTCCTGCACCAACACAAGTGCGAAAAGCGGTTTTTCAACACTAACACAAGTGCAAAAAGTGGTTTTTCAACACTAACACAAGTGAGAAAAGTGGTTTTTCCACACTAATACAAGTGCAAAAGTGGTTTCCTTCACCAACACAAGTGCTAAAAGTGGTTTTTCAACACTAACACAAGTGCGAAAAGTGGTTTTTCAACACTATCACAAGTGCAAAAAGTGTTTTTTCCACACTAATACAAGTGCAAAAGTGGTTTCCTGCACCAACACAAGTGCGAAAAGTGGTTTTTCATCACTACCACAAGTGCGAAAAGTGGTTTTTCAACACTATCACAAGTGCAAAAAGTGTTTTTTCCACACTAATACAAGTGCAAAAGTGGTTTCCTGCACCAACACAAGTGCGAAAAGTGGTTTTTCAACACTAACACAAGTGCGGAAAGTGGTTTTTCAACACTAACACAAGTGCGAAAAGTGGTTTTCCAACACTATCACAAGTGCAAAAAGTGTTTTTTCCACACTAATACAAGTGCAAAAGTGGTTTCCTGCACCAACACAAGTGCGAAAAGTGGTTTTTCAACACTAACACAAGTGCGAAAAGTGGTTTTTCAACACTAACACAAGTGCGAAAAGTGGTTTTTCCACACTAATACAAGTGCAAAAGTGGTTTCCTGCACCAACACAAGTGCGAAAAGTGGTTTTTCAACACTAACACAAGTGCGAAAAGTGGTTTTCCAACACTAACACAAGTGCGAAAAGTGGTTTTTCAACACTATCACAAGTGCAAAAAGTGTTTTTTCCACACTAATACAAGTGCAAAAGTGGTTTCCTGCACCAACACAAGTGCGAAAAGTGGTTTTTCAACACTAAAACAAGTGCGAAAAGTGGTTCTTCAACACTATCACAAGTGCGAAAAGTGGTTTTTCCACACTAATACAAGTGCAAAAGTGGTTTCCTTCACCAACACAAGTGCGAAAAGTGGTTTTTCAACACTAACACAAGTGCGAAAAGTGGTTTTTCAACACTATCACAAGTGCAAAAAGTGTTTTTTCCACACTAATACAAGTGTAAAAGTGGTTTCCTGCACCAACACAAGTGCGAAAAGTGGTTTTTCAACACTAACACAAGTGCGAAAAGTGGGTTTTCAACACTAACACAAGTGTGAAAAGTGTTTTTTCCACACCAATACAAGTGCAAAAGTGGTTTCCTGCACCAACACAAGTGCGAAAAGTGGTTTTTCAACACTAACACAAGTGCGAAAAGTGGTTTTTCAACACTATCACAAGTGCAAAAAGTGTTTTTTCCACACTAATACAAGTGCAAAAGTGATTTCCTGCACCAACACAAGTGCGAAAAGTGGTTTTTCAACACTAACACAAGTGCGAAAAGTGGTTTTTCAACACTAACACAAGTGCGAAAAGTGGTTTTTCAACACTAACACAAGTGCAAAAAGTGTTTTTTCCACACTAATACAAGTGCAAAAGTGGTTTCCTGCACCAACACAAGTGCGAAAAGTGGTTTTTCAAGACTAACACAAGTGCAAAAAGTGGTTTTTCAACAATAACACAAGTGCGAAAAGTGGTTTTTCAACACTATCACAAGTGCAAAAAGTGTTTTTTCCATACTAATACAAGTGCAAAAGTGGTTTCCTTCATGAACACAAGTGCGAAAAGTGGTTTTTCAACACTAACACAAGTGCGAAAAGTGGTTTTTCAACACTATCACAAGTGCAAAAAGTGTTTTTTCCACACTAATACAAGTGCAAAAGTGGTTTCCTGCACCAACGCAAGTGCGAAAAGTGGTTTTTCAACACTAACACAAGTGCGAAAAGTGGTTTTTCAACAATAACACAAGTGCGAAAAGTGGTTTTTCCACACTAATACAAGTGCAAAAGTGGTTTCCTGCACCAACACAAGTGCGAAAAGTGGTTTTTCAACACTAACACAAGTGCAAAAAGTGGTTTTTCAACACTAACACAAGTGCGAAAAGTGGTTTTTCCACACTAATACAAGTGCAAACGTGGTTTCCTGCACCAACACAAGTGCGAAAAGTGGTTTTTCAACACTAACACAAGTGCGAAAAGTGGTTTTTCAACACTAACACAAGTGCGAAAAGTGGTTTTTCCACACTAATACAAGTGTGAAAAGTGGTTTTTCAACACTAACACAAGTGCGAAAAGTGGTTTTTCCACACTAATACAAGTGCAAAAGTGGTTTCCTGCACCAACACAAGTGCGAAAAGTGGTTTTTCAACACTAACACAAGTGCGAAATGTGGTTTTTCAACACTAATACAAGTGCAAAAGTGGTTTCCTGCACCAACACAAGTGCGAAAAGTGGTTTTTCAACACTAACACAAGTGCGAAAAGGGGTTTTTCAACACTAACACAAGTGCGAAAAGTGGTTTTTCCACACTAATACAAGTGCAAAAGTAGTTTCCTGCACCAACACAAGTGCGAAAAGTGGTTTTTCAACACTAACACAAGTGCGAAAAGTGGTTTTTCAACACTAACACAAGTGCGAAAAGTGGTTTTTCAACACTATCACAAGTGCAAAAAGTGTTTTTTCCACACTAATACAAGTGCAAAAGTGGTTTCCTGCACCACCACAAGTGCGAAAAGTGGTTTTTCAACACTAACACAAGTGCGAAAAGTGTTTTTTCAACACTAACACAAGTGCGAAAAGTGGTTTTTCAACACTATCACAAGTGCAAAAAGTGTTTTTTCCACACTAATACAAGTGCAAAAGTGGTTTCCTGCACCAACACAAGTGCGAAAAGTGGTTTTTCAACATTAACACAAGTGCGAAAAGGGGTTTTTCAACATTAACACAAGTGCGAAAAGTGGTTTTTCCACACTAATACAAGTGCAAAAGTAGTTTCCTGCACCAACACATGTGCGAAAAGTGGTTTTTCAACACGAACACAAGTGCGAAAAGTGGTTTTTCAACACTAAACACAAGTGCGAAAAGTGGTTTTTCAACACTATCACAAGTGCAAAAAGTGTTTTTTCAACACTAATACAAGTGCAAAAGTGGTTTCCTGCACCAACACAAGTGCGAAAAGTGGTTTTTCAACACAAACACAAGTGCGAAATGTGTTTTTTCAACACTAACACAAGTGCGAAAAGTGGTTTTTCAACACCACCACAAGTGCAAAAAGTGTTTTTTCCACACTAATACAAGTGCAAAAGTGGTTTCCTGCACCAACACAAGTGCGAAAAGCGGTTTTTCAACACTAACACAAGTGCAAAAAGTGGTTTTTCAACACTAACACAAGTGAGAAAAGTGGTTTTTCCACACTAATACAAGTGCAAAAGTGGTTTCCTTCACCAACACAAGTGCTAAAAGTGGTTTTTCAACACTAACACAAGTGCGAAAAGTGGTTTTTCAACACTATCACAAGTACAAAAAGTGTTTTTTCCACACTAATACAAGTGCAAAAGTGGTTTCCTGCATCAACACAAGTGCGAAAAGTGGTTTTTCAACACTACCACAAGTGCGAAAAGTGGTTTTTCAACACTAACACAAGTGTAAAAAGTGTTTTTTCCACACTAATACAAGTGCAAAAGTGGTTTCCTGCACCAACACAAGTGCGATAAGTGGTTTTTCAACACTAACACAAGTGCGAAGAGTGGTTTTTCAACACTAACACAAGTGCGAAAAGTGGTTTTGCCACACTAATACAAGTGCAAAAGTGGTTTCCTGCACCAACACAAGTGCGAAAAGTGGTTTTTCAACACTATCACAAGTGCGAAAAGTGATTTTTCAACACTAACACAAGTGCGAAAAGTGTTTTTTCCTCACTAATACAAGTGCAAAAGTGGTTTCCTGCACCAACACAAGTACGAAAAGTGGTTTTTCAACACTAACACAAGTGCGAAAAGTGCTTTTTCAACACTAACACAAGTGCGAAAAGTGGTTTTTCAACACTAACACAAGTGCGAAAAGTGGTTTTTCAACACTATCACAAGAGCAAAAAGTGTTTTTTCCACACTAATACAAGTGCAAAAGTGGTTTCCTGCACCAACACAAGTGCGAAAAGTGGTTTTTCAACACTAACACAAGTGCGAAAAGTGGTTTTTCAACACTAACACAATTGCGAAAAGTGATTTTTCCACACTAATACAAGTGCAAAAGTGGTTTCCTGCACCAACACAAGTGCGAAAAGTGGTTTTTCAACACCAACACAAGTGCAAAAAGTGTTTTTTCCACACTAATACAAGTGCAAAAGTGGTTTCCTGCACCAACACAAGTGCGAAAAGTGGTTTTTCAACACTAACACAAGTGCGGAAAGTGGTTTTTCAACACTAACACAAGTGCAAAAAGTGTTTTTTCCACACTAATACAAGTGCAAAAGTGGTTTCCTGCACCAACACAAGTGCGAAAAGTGGTTTTTCAACACTAACACAAGTGCGAAAAGTGGTTTTTCAACACTAACACAAGTGCGAAAAGTGGTTTTTCCACACTAATACAAGTGCAAAAGTGGTTTCCTGCACCAACACAAGTGCGAAAAGTGGTTTTTCAACACTAACACAAGTGCGAAAAGTGGTTTTCCAACACTAACACAAGTGCGAAAAGTGGTTTTTCAACACTATCACAAGTGCAAAAAGTGTTTTTTCCACACTAATACAAGTGCAAAAGTGGTTTCCTGCACCAACACAAGTGCGAAAAGTGGTTTTTCAACACTAACACAAGTGCGAAAAGTGGTTTTTCAACACTATCACAAGTGCAAAAAGTGTTTTTTCCACACTAATACAAGTGCAAAAGTGATTTCCTGCACCAACACAAGTGCGAAAAGTGGTTTTTCAACACTAACACAAGTGCGAAAAGTGGTTTTTCAACACTAACACAAGTGCGAAAAGTGGTTTTTCAACACTAACACAAGTGCAAAAAGTGTTTTTTCCACACTAATACAAGTGCAAAAGTGGTTTCCTGCACCAACACAAGTGCGAAAAGTGGTTTTTCAACACTAACACAAGTGCAAAAAGTGGTTTTTCAACAATAACACAAGTGCGAAAAGTGGTTTTTCAACACTATCACAAGTGCAAAAAGTGTTTTTTCCATACTAATACAAGTGCAAAAGTGGTTTCCTTCACGAACACAAGTGCCAAAAGTGGTTTTTCAACACTAACACAAGTGCGAAAAGTGGTTTTTCAACACTATCACAAGTGCAAAAAGTGTTTTTTCCACACTAATACAAGTGCAAAAGTGGTTTCCTGCACCAACGCAAGTGCGAAAAGTGGTTTTTCAACACTAACACAAGTGCGAAAAGTGGTTTTTCAACAATAACACAAGTGCAAAAAGTGGTTTTTCCACACTAATACAAGTGCAAAAGTGGTTTCCTGCACCAACACAAGTGCGAAAAGTGGTTTTTCAACACTAACACAAGTGCAAAAAGTGGTTTTTCAACACTAACACAAGTGCGAAAAGTGGTTTTTCCACACTAATACAAGTGCAAAAGTGGTTTCCTGCACCAACACAAGTGCGAAAAGTGGTTTTTCAACACTAACACAAGTGCGAAAAGTGGTTTTTCAACACTAACACAAGTGCGAAAAGTCGTTTTTCCACACTAATACAAGTGTGAAAAGTGGTTTTTCAACACTAACACAAGTGCGAAAAGTGGTTTTTCCACACTAATACAAGTGCAAAAGTGGTTTCCTGCACCAACACAAGTGCGAAAAGTGGTTTTTCAACATTAACACAAGTGCGAAAAGGGGTTTTTCAACATTAACACAAGTGCGAAAAGTGGTTTTTCCACACTAATACAAGTGCAAAAGTAGTTTCCTGCACCAACACAAGTGCGAAAAGTGGTTTTTCAACACGAACACAAGTGCGAAAAGTGGTTTTTCAACACTAACACAAGTGCGAAAAGTGGTTTTTCAACACTATCACAAGTGCAAAAAGTGTTTTTTCCACACTAATACAAGTGCAAAAGTGGTTTCCTGCACCAACACAAGTGCGAAAAGTGGTTTTTCAACACAAACACAAGTGCGAAATGTGTTTTTTCAACACTAACACAAGTGCGAAAAGTGGTTTTTCAACACCACCACAAGTGCAAAAAGTGTTTTTTCCACACTAATACAAGTGCAAAAGTGGTTTCCTGCACCAACACAAGTGCGAAAAGCGGTTTTTCAACACTAACACAAGTGCAAAAAGTGGTTTTTCAACACTAACACAAGTGAGAAAAGTGGTTTTTCCACACTAATACAAGTGCAAAAGTGGTTTCCTTCACCAACACAAGTGCTAAAAGTGGTTTTTCAACACTAACACAAGTGCGAAAAGTGGTTTTTCAACACTATCACAAGTGCAAAAAGTGTTTTTTCCACACTAATACAAGTGCAAAAGTGGTTTCCTGCACCAACACAAGTGCGAAAAGTGGTTTTTCAACACTACCACAAGTGCGAAAAGTGGTTTTTCAACACTATCACAAGTGCAAAAAGTGTTTTTTCCACACTAATACAAGTGCAAAAGTGGTTTCCTGCACCAACACAAGTGCGAAAAGTGGTTTTTCAACACTAACACAAGTGCGGAAAGTGGTTTTTCAACACTAACACAAGTGCGAAAAGTGGTTTTCCAACACTATCACAAGTGCAAAAAGTGTTTTTTCCACACTAATACAAGTGCAAAAGTGGTTTCCTGCACCAACACAAGTGCGAAAAGTGGTTTTTCAACACTAACACAAGTGCGAAAAGTGGTTTTTCAACACTAACACAAGTGCGAAAAGTGGTTTTTCCACACTAATACAAGTGCAAAAGTGGTTTCCTGCACCAACACAAGTGCGAAAAGTGGTTTTTCAACACTAACACAAGTGCGAAAAGTGGTTTTCCAACACTAACACAAGTGCGAAAAGTGGTTTTTCAACACTATCACAAGTGCAAAAAGTGTTTTTTCCACACTAATACAAGTGCAAAAGTGGTTTCCTGCACCAACACAAGTGCGAAAAGTGGTTTTTCAACACTAAAACAAGTGCGAAAAGTGGTTCTTCAACACTATCACAAGTGCGAAAAGTGGTTTTTCCACACTAATACAAGTGCAAAAGTGGTTTCCTTCACCAACACAAGTGCGAAAAGTGGTTTTTCAACACTAACACAAGTGCGAAAAGTGGTTTTTCAACACTATCACAAGTGCAAAAAGTGTTTTTTCCACACTAATACAAGTGTAAAAGTGGTTTCCTGCACCAACACAAGTGCGAAAAGTGGTTTTTCAACACTAACACAAGTGCGAAAAGTGGGTTTTCAACACTAACACAAGTGTGAAAAGTGTTTTTTCCACACCAATACAAGTGCAAAAGTGGTTTCCTGCACCAACACAAGTGCGAAAAGTGGTTTTTCAACACTAACACAAGTGCGAAAAGTGGTTTTTCAACACTATCACAAGTGCAAAAAGTGTTTTTTCCACACTAATACAAGTGCAAAAGTGATTTCCTGCACCAACACAAGTGCGAAAAGTGGTTTTTCAACACTAACACAAGTGCGAAAAGTGGTTTTTCAACACTAACACAAGTGCGAAAAGTGGTTTTTCAACACTAACACAAGTGCAAAAAGTGTTTTTTCCACACTAATACAAGTGCAAAAGTGGTTTCCTGCACCAACACAAGTGCGAAAAGTGGTTTTTCAAGACTAACACAAGTGCAAAAAGTGGTTTTTCAACAATAACACAAGTGCGAAAAGTGGTTTTTCAACACTATCACAAGTGCAAAAAGTGTTTTTTCCATACTAATACAAGTGCAAAAGTGGTTTCCTTCATGAACACAAGTGCGAAAAGTGGTTTTTCAACACTAACACAAGTGCGAAAAGTGGTTTTTCAACACTATCACAAGTGCAAAAAGTGTTTTTTCCACACTAATACAAGTGCAAAAGTGGTTTCCTGCACCAACGCAAGTGCGAAAAGTGGTTTTTCAACACTAACACAAGTGCGAAAAGTGGTTTTTCAACAATAACACAAGTGCGAAAAGTGGTTTTTCCACACTAATACAAGTGCAAAAGTGGTTTCCTGCACCAACACAAGTGCGAAAAGTGGTTTTTCAACACTAACACAAGTGCAAAAAGTGGTTTTTCAACACTAACACAAGTGCGAAAAGTGGTTTTTCCACACTAATACAAGTGCAAACGTGGTTTCCTGCACCAACACAAGTGCGAAAAGTGGTTTTTCAACACTAACACAAGTGCGAAAAGTGGTTTTTCAACACTAACACAAGTGCGAAAAGTGGTTTTTCCACACTAATACAAGTGTGAAAAGTGGTTTTTCAACACTAACACAAGTGCGAAAAGTGGTTTTTCCACACTAATACAAGTGCAAAAGTGGTTTCCTGCACCAACACAAGTGCGAAAAGTGGTTTTTCAACACTAACACAAGTGCGAAATGTGGTTTTTCAACACTAATACAAGTGCAAAAGTGGTTTCCTGCACCAACACAAGTGTGAAAAGTGGTTTTTCAACACTAACACAAGTGCGAAAAGGGGTTTTTCAACACTAACACAAGTGCGAAAAGTGGTTTTTCCACACTAATACAAGTGCAAAAGTAGTTTCCTGCACCAACACAAGTGCGAAAAGTGGTTTTTCAACACTAACACAAGTGCGAAAAGTGGTTTTTCAACACTAACACAAGTGCGAAAAGTGGTTTTTCAACACTATCACAAGTGCAAAAAGTGTTTTTTCCACACTAATACAAGTGCAAAAGTGGTTTCCTGCACCAACACAAGTGCGAAAAGTGGTTTTTCAACACTAACACAAGTGCGAAAAGTGTTTTTTCAACACTAACACAAGTGCGAAAAGTGGTTTTTCAACACTATCACAAGTGCAAAAAGTGTTTTTTCCACACTAATACAAGTGCAAAAGTGGTTTCCTGCACCAACACAAGTGCGAAAAGTGGTTTTTCAACATTAACACAAGTGCGAAAAGGGGTTTTTCAACATTAACACAAGTGCGAAAAGTGGTTTTTCCACACTAATACAAGTGCAAAAGTAGTTTCCTGCACCAACACAAGTGCGAAAAGTGGTTTTTCAACACGAACACAAGTGCGAAAAGTGGTTTTTCAACACTAAACACAAGTGCGAAAAGTGGTTTTTCAACACTATCACAAGTGCAAAAAGTGTTTTTTCAACACTAATACAAGTGCAAAAGTGGTTTCCTGCACCAACACAAGTGCGAAAAGTGGTTTTTCAACACAAACACAAGTGCGAAATGTGTTTTTTCAACACTAACACAAGTGCGAAAAGTGGTTTTTCAACACCACCACAAGTGCAAAAAGTGTTTTTTCCACACTAATACAAGTGCAAAAGTGGTTTCCTGCACCAACACAAGTGCGATAAGCGGTTTTTCAACACTAACACAAGTGCAAAAAGTGGTTTTTCAACACTAACACAAGTGAGAAAAGTGGTTTTTCCACACTAATACAAGTGCAAAAGTGGTTTCCTTCACCAACACAAGTGCTAAAAGTGGTTTTTCAACACTAACACAAGTGCGAAAAGTGGTTTTTCAACACTATCACAAGTTCAAAAAGTGTTTTTTCCACACTAATACAAGTGCAAAAGTGGTTTCCTGCATCAACACAAGTGCGAAAAGTGGTTTTTCAACACTACCACAAGTGCGAAAAGTGGTTTTTCAACACTAACACAAGTGTAAAAAGTGTTTTTTCCACACTAATACAAGTGCAAAAGTGGTTTCCTGCACCAACACAAGTGCGATAAGTGGTTTTTCAACACTAACACAAGTGCGAAGAGTGGTTTTTCAACACTAACACAAGTGCGAAAAGTGGTTTTGCCACACTAATACAAGTGCAAAAGTGGTTTCCTGCACCAACACAAGTGCGAAAAGTGGTTTTTCAACACTAACACAAGTGCGAAAAGTGATTTTTCAACACTAACACAAGTGCGAAAAGTGTTTTTTCCTCACTAATACAAGTGCAAAAGTGGTTTCCTGCACCAACACAAGTACGAAAAGTGGTTTTTCAACACTAACACAAGTGCGAAAAGTGCTTTTTCAACACTAACACAAGTGCGAAAAGTGGTTTTTCAACACTAACACAAGTGCGAAAAGTGGTTTTTCAACACTAACACAAGTGCGAAAAGTGGTTTTTCCACACTAATACAAGTGTGAAAAGTGGTTTTTCAACACTAACACAAGTGCGAAAAGTGGTTTTTCCACACTAATACAAGTGCAAAAGTGGTTTCCTGCACCAACACAAGTGCGAAAAGTGGTTTTTCAACACTAACACAAGTGCGAAATGTGGTTTTTCAACACTAATACAAGTGCAAAAGTGGTTTCCTGCACCAACACAAGTGCGAAAAGTGGTTTTTCAACACTAACACAAGTGCGAAAAGGGGTTTTTCAACACTAACACAAGTGCGAAAAGTGGTTTTTCCACACTAATACAAGTGCAAAAGTAGTTTCCTGCACCAACACAAGTGCGAAAAGTGGTTTTTCAACACTAACACAAGTGCGAAAAGTGGTTTTTCAACACTAACACAAGTGCGAAAAGTGGTTTTTCAACACTATCACAAGTGCAAAAAGTGTTTTTTCCACACTAATACAAGTGCAAAAGTGGTTTCCTGCACCAACACAAGTGCGAAAAGTGGTTTTTCAACACTAACACAAGTGCGAAAAGTGTTTTTTCAACACTAACACAAGTGCGAAAAGTGGTTTTTCAACACTATCACAAGTGCAAAAAGTGTTTTTTCCACACTAATACAAGTGCAAAAGTGGTTTCCTGCACCAACACAAGTGCGAAAAGTGGTTTTTCAACATTAACACAAGTGCGAAAAGGGGTTTTTCAACATTAACACAAGTGCGAAAAGTGGTTTTTCCACACTAATACAAGTGCAAAAGTAGTTTCCTGCACCAACACAAGTGCGAAAAGTGGTTTTTCAACACGAACACAAGTGCGAAAAGTGGTTTTTCAACACTAAACACAAGTGCGAAAAGTGGTTTTTCAACACTATCACAAGTGCAAAAAGTGTTTTTTCAACACTAATACAAGTGCAAAAGTGGTTTCCTGCACCAACACAAGTGCGAAAAGTGGTTTTTCAACACAAACACAAGTGCGAAATGTGTTTTTTCAACACTAACACAAGTGCGAAAAGTGGTTTTTCAACACCACCACAAGTGCAAAAAGTGTTTTTTCCACACTAATACAAGTGCAAAAGTGGTTTCCTGCACCAACACAAGTGCGAAAAGCGGTTTTTCAACACTAACACAAGTGCAAAAAGTGGTTTTTCAACACTAACACAAGTGAGAAAAGTGGTTTTTCCACACTAATACAAGTGCAAAAGTGGTTTCCTTCACCAACACAAGTGCTAAAAGTGGTTTTTCAACACTAACACAAGTGCGAAAAGTGGTTTTTCAACACTATCACAAGTACAAAAAGTGTTTTTTCCACACTAATACAAGTGCAAAAGTGGTTTCCTGCATCAACACAAGTGCGAAAAGTGGTTTTTCAACACTACCACAAGTGCGAAAAGTGGTTTTTCAACACTAACACAAGTGTAAAAAGTGTTTTTTCCACACTAATACAAGTGCAAAAGTGGTTTCCTGCACCAACACAAGTGCGATAAGTGGTTTTTCAACACTAACACAAGTGCGAAGAGTGGTTTTTCAACACTAACACAAGTGCGAAAAGTGGTTTTGCCACACTAATACAAGTGCAAAAGTGGTTTCCTGCACCAACACAAGTGTGAAAAGTGGTTTTTCAACACTAACACAAGTGCGAAAAGTGATTTTTCAACACTAACACAAGTGCGAAAAGTGTTTTTTCCTCACTAATACAAGTGCAAAAGTGGTTTCCTGCACCAACACAAGTACGAAAAGTGGTTTTTCAACACTAACACAAGTGCGAAAAGTGCTTTTTCAACACTAACACAAGTGCGAAAAGTGGTTTTTCAACACTAACACAAGTGCGAAAAGTGGTTTTTCAACACTATCACAAGAGCAAAAAGTGTTTTTTCCACACTAATACAAGTGCAAAAGTGGTTTCCTGCACCAACACAAGTGCGAAAAGTGGTTTTTCAACACTAACACAAGTGCGAAAAGTGGTTTTTCAACACTAACACAATTGCGAAAAGTGATTTTTCCACACTAATACAAGTGCAAAAGTGGTTTCCTGCACCAACACAAGTGCGAAAAGTGGTTTTTCAACACCAACACAAGTGCAAAAAGTGTTTTTTCCACACTAATACAAGTGCAAAAGTGGTTTCCTGCACCAACACAAGTGCGAAGAGTGGTTTTTCAACACTAACACAAGTGCGGAAAGTGGTTTTTCAACACTAACACAAGTGCAAAAAGTGTTTTTTCCACACTAATACAAGTGCAAAAGTGGTTTCCTGCACCAACACAAGTGCGAAAAGTGGTTTTTCAACACTAACACAAGTGCGAAAAGTGGTTTTTCAACACTAACACAAGTGCGAAAAGTGGTTTTTCCACACTAATACAAGTGCAAAAGTGGTTTCCTGCACCAACACAAGTGCGAAAAGTGGTTTTTCAACACTAACACAAGTGCGAAAAGTGGTTTTCCAACACTAACACAAGTGCGAAAAGTGGTTTTTCAACACTATCACAAGTGCAAAAAGTGTTTTTTCCACACTAATACAAGTGCAAAAGTGGTTTCCTGCACCAACACAAGTGCGAAAAGTGGTTTTTCAACACTAAAACAAGTGCGAAAAGTGGTTCTTCAACACTATCACAAGTGCGAAAAGTGGTTTTTCCACACTAATACAAGTGCAAAAGTGGTTTCCTTCACCAACACAAGTGCGAAAAGTGGTTTTTCAACACTAACACAAGTGCGAAAAGTGGTTTTTCAACACTATCACAAGTGCAAAAAGTGTTTTTTCCACACTAATACAAGTGTAAAAGTGGTTTCCTGCACCAACACAAGTGCGAAAAGTGGTTTTTCAACACTAACACAAGTGCGAAAAGTGGGTTTTCAACACTAACACAAGTGTGAAAAGTGTTTTTTCCACACCAATACAAGTGCAAAAGTGGTTTCCTGCACCAACACAAGTGCGAAAAGTGGTTTTTCAACACTAACACAAGTGCGAAAAGTGGTTTTTCAACACTATCACAAGTGCAAAAAGTGTTTTTTCCACACTAATACAAGTGCAAAAGTGATTTCCTGCACCAACACAAGTGCGAAAAGTGGTTTTTCAACACTAACACAAGTGCGAAAAGTGGTTTTTCAACACTAACACAAGTGCGAAAAGTGGTTTTTCAACACTATCACAAGTGCAAAAAGTGTTTTTTTCCACACTAATACAAGTGCAAAAGTGGTTTCCTGCACCAACACAAGTGCGAAAAGTGGTTTTTCAACACTAACACAAGTGCAAAAAGTGGTTTTTCAACAATAACACAAGTGCGAAAAGTGGTTTTTCAACACTATCACAAGTGCAAAAAGTGGTTTTTCCATACTAATACAAGTGCAAAAGTGGTTTCCTTCATGAACACAAGTGCGAAAAGTGGTTTTTCAACACTAACACAAGTGCGAAAAGTGGTTTTTCAACAGTATCACAAGTGCAAAAAGTGTTTTTTCCACACTAATACAAGTGCAAAAGTGGTTTCCTGCACCAACGCAAGTGCGAAAAGTGGTTTTTCAACACTAACACAAGTGCGAAAAGTGGTTTTTCAACAATAACACAAGTGCGAAAAGTGGTTTTTCCACACTAATACAAGTGCAAAAGTGGTTTCCTGCACCAACACAAGTGCGAAAAGTGGTTTTTCAACACTAACACAAGTGCAAAAAGTGGTTTTTCCACACTAATACAAGTGCAAAAGTGGTTTCCTGCACCAACACAAGTGCGAAAAGTGGTTTTTCAACACTAACACAAGTGCGAAAAGTGGTTTTTCAACACTAACACAAGTGCGAAAAGTGGTTTTTCCACACTAATACAAGTGCAAAAGTGGTTCCCTGTACCAACAGAAGTGCGAAAAGTGGTTTTTCAACACTAACACAAGTGCGAAAAGTGGTTTTTCCACACTAATACAAGTGCAAAAGTGGTTTCCTGCACCAACACAAGTGCGAAAAGTAGTTTTTCAACACTAACACAAGTGTGAAAAGTGGTTTTTCAACACTAACACAAGTGCGAAAAGTAGTTTTACCACACTAATACAAGTGCAAAAGTGGTTTCCTGCACCAACACAAGTGCGAAAAGTGGTTTTTCAACACTAACACAAGTGCGAAATGTGGTTTTTCAACACTATCACAAGTGCAAAAAGTGTTTTTTCCACACTAATACAAGTGCAAAAGTGGTTTCCTGCACCAACACAAGTGCGAAAAGTGGTTTTTCAACACTAACACAAGTGCGAAAAGGGGTTTTTCAACACTAACACAAGTGCGAAAAGTGGTTTTTCCACACTAATACAAGTGCAAAAGTAGTTTCCTGCACCAACACAAGTGCGAAAAGTGGTGTTTCAACACTAACACAAGTGCGAAAAGTGGTTTTTCAACACTAACACAAGTGCGAAAAGTGGTTTTTCAACACTATCACAAGTGCAAAAAGTGTTTTTTCCACACTAATACAAGTGCAAAAGTGGTTTCCTGCACCAACACAAGTGCGAAAAGTGGTTTTTCAACACTAACACAAGTGCGAAAAGTGTTTTTTCAACACTAACACAAGTGCGAAAAGTGGTTTTTCAACACTATCACAAGTGCAAAAAGTGTTTTTTCCACACTAATACAAGTGCAAAAGTGGTTTCCTGCACCAACACAAGTGTGAAAAGCGGTTTTTCAACACTAACACAAGTGCAAAAAGTGGTTTTTCAACACTAACACAAGTGATAAAAGTGGTTTTTCCACACTAATACAAGTGCAAAAGTGGTTTCCTGCACCAACACAAGTGCGAAAAGTGGTTTTTCAACACTAACACAAGTGCGAAAAGTGGTTTTTCAACACTAACACAAGTGCGGAAAGTGGTTTTTCAACACTATCACAAGTGTAAAAAGTGTTTTTTCCACACTAATACAAGTGCAAAAGTGGTTTCCTGCACCAACACAAGTGCGAAAAGTGGTTTTTCAACACTAACACAAGTGCGAAAAGTGGTTTTTCAACACTAACACAAGTGCGAAAAGTGGTTTTGCCACACTAATACAAGTGCAAAAGTGGTTTCCTGCACCAACACAAGTGCGAAAAGTGGTTTTTCAACACTAACACAAGTGCGAAAAGTGGTTTTTCAACACTAACACAAGTGCGAAAAGTGGTTTTGCCACACTAATACAAGTGCAAAAGTGGTTTCCTGCACCAACACAAGTGCGAAAAGTGGTTCTTCAACACTAACACAAGTGCGAAAAGTGGTTTTTCAACACTAACACAAGTGCGAAAAGTGGTTTTTCAACACTAACACAAGTGCGAAAAGTGGTTTTTCAACACTACCACAAGTGCGAAAAGTGGTTTTTCAACACTATCACAAGTGCAAAAAGTGTTTTTTCCACACTAATACAAGTGCAAAAGTGGTTTCCTGCAACAACACAAGTGCGAAAAGTGGTTTTTCAACACTAACACAAGTGCGAAAAGTGGTTTTTCAACACTAACACAATTGCGAAAAGTGTTTTTTCCACACTAATACAAGTGCAAAAGTGGTTTCCTGCACCAACACAAGTGCGAAAAGTGGTGTTTCAACACCAACACAAGTGCGAAAAGTTGTTTTTCAACACTATCACAAGTGCAAAAAGTGTTTTTTCCACACTAATACAAGTGCAAAAGTGGTTTCCTGCACCAACACAAGTGCGAAAAGTGGTTTTTCAACACTAACACAAGTGCGGAAGGTGGTTTTTCAACACTAACACAAGTGCGAAAAGTGGTTTTTCAACACTATCACAAGTGCATAAAGTGTTTTTTCCACACTAATACAAGTGCAAAAGTGGTTTCCTGCACCAACACAAGTGCGAAAAGTGGTTTTTCAACAGTAACACAAGTGCGAAAAGTGGTTTTTCAACATTAACACACGTGCGAAAAGTGGTTTTTCCACACTAATACAAGTGCAAAAGTGGTTTCCTGCACCAACACAAGTGCGAAAAGTGGTTTTTCAACACTAACACAAGTGCGAAAAGTGGTTTTTCAACACTAACACAAGTGCGAAAAGTGGTTTTTCAACACTATCACAAGTGCAAAAAGTGTTTTTTCCACACTAATACAAGTGCAAAAGTGGTTTCCTGCACCAACACAAGTGCGAAAAGTGGTTTTTCAACACTAACACAAGTGCGAAAAGTGGTTCTTCAACACTATCACAAGTGCGAAAAGTGGTTTTTCCACACTAATACAAGTGCAAAAGTGGTTTCCTGCACCAACACAAGTGCGAAAAGTGATTTTTCAACACTAACACAAGTGCGAAAAGTGGTTTTTCAACACTATCACAAGTGCAAAAAGTGTTTTTTCCACACTCATACAAGTGTAAAAGTGGTTTCCTGCACCAACACAAGTGCGAAAAGTGGTTTTTCAACACTAACACAAGTGCGAAAAGTGGGTTTTCAACACTAACACAAGTGTGAAAAGTGTTTTTTCCACACCAATACAAGTGCAAAAGTGGTTTCCTGCACCAACACAAGTGCGAAAAGTGGTTTTTCAACACTAACACAAGTGCGAAAAGTGGTTTTTCAACACTATCACAAGTGCAAAAAGTGTTTTTTCCACACTAATACAAGAGCAAAAGTGGTTTCCTGCACCAACACAAGTGCAAAAAGTGGTTTTTCAACACTAACACAAGTGCGAAAAGTGGTTTTTCAACACTAACACAAGTGCAAAAAGTGGTTTTTCAACACTATCACAAGTGCAAAAAGTGTTTTTTCCACACTAATACAAGTGCAAAAGTGGTTTCCTGTACCAACACAAGTGCGAAAAGTGGTTTTTCAACACTAACACAAGTGCAAAAAGTGGTTTTTCAACAATAACACAAGTGTGAAAAGTGGTTTTTCAACACTATCACAAGTGCAAAAAGTGGTTTTTTCCACTCTAACACAAGTGCAAAAGTGGTTTCCTTCACGAACACAAGTGCGAAAAGTGGTTTTTCAACACTAACACAAGTGCGAAAAGTGGTTTTTCAACAGTATCACAAGTGCAAAAAGTGTTTTTTCCACACTAATACAAGTGCAAAAGTGGTTTCCTGCACCAACGCAAGTGCGAAAAGTGGTTTTTCAACACTAACACAAGTGCGAAAAGTGGTTTTTCAACAATAACACAAGTGCGAAAAGTGGTTTTTCCACACTAATACAAGTGCAAAAGTGGTTTCCTGCACCAACACAAGTGCGAAAAGTGGTTTTTCAACACTAACACAAGTGCAAAAAGTGGTTTTTCCACACTAATACAAGTGCAAAAGTGGTTTCCTGCACCAACACAAGTGCGAAAAGTGGTTTTTCAACACTAACACAAGTGCGAAAAGTGGTTTTTCAACACTAACACAAGTGCGAAAAGTGGTTTTTCCACACTAATACAAGTGCAAAAGTGGTTCCCTGTACCAACAGAAGTGCGAAAAGTGGTTTTTCAACACTAACACAAGTGCGAAAAGTGGTTTTTCCACACTAATACAAGTGCAAAAGTGGTTTCCTGCACCAACACAAGTGCGAAAAGTAGTTTTTCAACACTAACACAAGTGTGAAAAGTGGTTTTTCAACACTAACACAAGTGCGAAAAGTAGTTTTACCACACTAATACAAGTGCAAAAGTGGTTTCCTGCACCAACACAAGTGCGAAAAGTGGTTTTTCAACACTAACACAAGTGCGAAATGTGGTTTTTCAACACTATCACAAGTGCAAAAAGTGTTTTTTCCACACTAATACAAGTGCAAAAGTGGTTTCCTGCACCAACACAAGTGCGAAAAGTGGTTTTTCAACACTAACACAAGTGCGAAAAGGGGTTTTTCAACACTAACACAAGTGCGAAAAGTGGTTTTTCCACACTAATACAAGTGCAAAAGTAGTTTCCTGCACCAACACAAGTGCGAAAAGTGGTGTTTCAACACTAACACAAGTGCGAAAAGTGGTTTTTCAACACTAACACAAGTGCGAAAAGTGGTTTTTCAACACTATCACAAGTGCAAAAAGTGTTTTTTCCACACTAATACAAGTGCAAAAGTGGTTTCCTGCACCAACACAAGTGCGAAAAGTGGTTTTTCAACACTAACACAAGTGCGAAAAGTGTTTTTTCAACACTAACACAAGTGCGAAAAGTGGTTTTTCAACACTATCACAAGTGCAAAAAGTGTTTTTTCCACACTAATACAAGTGCAAAAGTGGTTTCCTGCACCAACACAAGTGTGAAAAGCGGTTTTTCAACACTAACACAAGTGCAAAAAGTGGTTTTTCAACACTAACACAAGTGATAAAAGTGGTTTTTCCACACTAATACAAGTGCAAAAGTGGTTTCCTGCACCAACACAAGTGCGAAAAGTGGTTTTTCAACACTAACACAAGTGCGAAAAGTGGTTTTTCAACACTAACACAAGTGCGGAAAGTGGTTTTTCAACACTATCACAAGTGTAAAAAGTGTTTTTTCCACACTAATACAAGTGCAAAAGTGGTTTCCTGCACCAACACAAGTGCGAAAAGTGGTTTTTCAACACTAACACAAGTGCGAAAAGTGGTTTTTCAACACTAACACAAGTGCGAAAAGTGGTTTTGCCACACTAATACAAGTGCAAAAGTGGTTTCCTGCACCAACACAAGTGCGAAAAGTGGTTTTTCAACACTAACACAAGTGCGAAAAGTGGTTTTTCAACACTAACACAAGTGCGAAAAGTGGTTTTGCCACACTAATACAAGTGCAAAAGTGGTTTCCTGCACCAACACAAGTGCGAAAAGTGGTTTTTCAACACTAACACAAGTGCGAAAAGTGGTTTTTCAACACTAACACAAGTGCGAAAAGTGGTTTTTCAACACTAACACAAGTGCGAAAAGTGGTTTTTCAACACTACCACAAGTGCGAAAAGTGGTTTTTCAACACTATCACAAGTGCAAAAAGTGTTTTTTCCACACTAATACAAGTGCAAAAGTGGTTTCCTGCAACAACACAAGTGCGAAAAGTGGTTTTTCAACACTAACACAAGTGCGAAAAGTGGTTTTTCAACACTAACACAAGTGCGAAAAGTGGTTTTTCAACACTAACACAAGTGCGAAAAGTGGTTTTTCAACACTATCACAAGTGCAAAAAGTGTTTTTTCCACACTAATACAAGTGCAAAAGTGGTTTCCTGCACCAACACAAGTGCGAAAAGTGGTTTTTCAACACTAACACAAGTGCGAAAAGTGGTTCTTCAACACTATCACAAGTGCGAAAAGTGGTTTTTCCACGCTAATACAAGTGCAAAAGTGGTTTCCTGCACCAACACAAGTGCGAAAAGTGATTTTTCAACACTAACACAAGTGCGAAAAGTGGTTTTTCAACACTATCACAAGTGCAAAAAGTGTTTTTTCCACACTCATACAAGTGTAAAAGTGGTTTCCTGCACCAACACAAGTGCGAAAAGTGGTTTTTCAACACTAACACAAGTGCGAAAAGTGGGTTTTCAACACTAACACAAGTGTGAAAAGTGTTTTTTCCACACCAATACAAGTGCAAAAGT
Source organism: Myxine glutinosa (assembly GCF_964187855.1). NCBI lineage: Eukaryota > Metazoa > Chordata > Myxini > Myxiniformes > Myxinidae > Myxine > Myxine glutinosa. The sequence goes on from NW_027616787.1 coordinate 91,767, forward strand.
GGTTTCCTGCACCAAAACAAGTGCGAAAAGTGGTTTTTCAACACTAACACAAGTGCGAAAAGTGGTTTTTCAACACTATCACAAGTGCAAAAAGTGTTTTTTCCACACTAATACAAGAGCAAAAGTGGTTTCCTGCACCAACACAAGTGCAAAAAGTGGTTTTTCAACACTAACACAAGTGCGAAAAGTGGTTTTTCAACACTAACACAAGTGCAAAAAGTGGTTTTTCAACACTATCACAAGTGCAAAAAGTGTTTTTTCCACACTAATACAAGTGCAAAAGTGGTTTCCTGTACCAACACAAGTGCGAAAAGTGGTTTTTCAACACTAACACAAGTGCAAAAAGTGGTTTTTCAACAATAACACAAGTGTGAAAAGTGGTTTTTCAACACTATCACAAGTGCAAAAAGTGGTTTTTTCCACACTAACACAAGTGCAAAAGTGGTTTCCTTCACGAACACAAGTGCGAAAAGTGGTTTTTCAACACTAACACAAGTGCGAAAAGTGGTTTTTCAACAGTATCACAAGTGCAAAAAGTGTTTTTTCCACACTAATACAAGTGCAAAAGTGGTTTCCTGCACCAACGCAAGTGCGAAAAGTGGTTTTTCAACACTAACACAAGTGCGAAAAGTGGTTTTTCAACAATAACACAAGTGCGAAAAGTGGTTTTTCCACACTAATACAAGTGCAAAAGTGGTTTCCTGCACCAACACAAGTGCGAAAAGTGGTTTTTCAACACTAACACAAGTGCAAAAAGTGGTTTTTCCACACTAATACAAGTGCAAAAGTGGTTTCCTGCACCAACACAAGTGCGAAAAGTGGTTTTTCAACACTAACACAAGTGCGAAAAGTGGTTTTTCAACACTAACACAAGTGCAAAAAGTGGTTTTTCCACACTAATACAAGTGCAAAAGTGGTTCCCTGTACCAACAGAAGTGCGAAAAGTGGTTTTTCAACACTAACACAAGTGCGAAAAGTGGTTTTTCCACACTAATACAAGTGCAAAAGTGGTTTCCTGCACCAACACAAGTGCGAAAAGTAGTTTTTCAACACTAACACAAGTGTGAAAAGTGGTTTTTCAACACTAACACAAGTGCGAAAAGTAGTTTTACCACACTAATACAAGTGCAAAAGTGGTTTCCTGCACCAACACAAGTGCGAAAAGTGGTTTTTCAACACTAACACAAGTGCGAAATGTGGTTTTTCAACACTATCACAAGTGCAAAAAGTGTTTTTTCCACACTAATACAAGTGCAAAAGTGGTTTCCTGCACCAACACAAGTGCGAAAAGTGGTTTTTCAACACTAACACAAGTGCGAAAAGGGGTTTTTCAACACTAACACAAGTGCGAAAAGTGGTTTTTCCACACTAATACAAGTGCAAAAGTAGTTTCCTGCACCAACACAAGTGCGAAAAGTGGTGTTTCAACACTAACACAAGTGCGAAAAGTGGTTTTTCAACACTAACACAAGTGCGAAAAGTGGTTTTTCAACACTATCACAAGTGCAAAAAGTGTTTTTTCCACACTAATACAAGTGCAAAAGTGGTTTCCTGCACCAACACAAGTGCGAAAAGTGGTTTTTCAACACTAACACAAGTGCGAAAAGTGTTTTTTCAACACTAACACAAGTGCGAAAAGTGGTTTTTCACCACTATCACAAGTGCAAAAAGTGTTTTTTCCACACTAATACAAGTGCAAAAGTGGTTTCCTGCACCAACACAAGTGTGAAAAGCGGTTTTTCAACACTAACACAAGTGCAAAAAGTGGTTTTTCAACACTAACACAAGTGATAAAAGTGGTTTTTCCACACTAATACAAGTGCAAAAGTGGTTTCCTGCACCAACACAAGTGCGAAAAGTGGTTTTTCAACACTAACACAAGTGCGAAAAGTGGTTTTTCAACACTAACACAAGTGCGGAAAGTGGTTTTTCAACACTATCACAAGTGTAAAAAGTGTTTTTTCCACACTAATACAAGTGCAAAAGTGGTTTCCTGCACCAACACAAGTGCGAAAAGTGGTTTTTCAACACTAACACAAGTGCGAAAAGTGGTTTTTCAACACTAACACAAGTGCGAAAAGTGGTTTTGCCACACTAATACAAGTGCAAAAGTGGTTTCCTGCACCAACACAAGTGCGAAAAGTGGTTTTTCAACACTAACACAAGTGCGAAAAGTGGTTTTTCAACACTAACACAAGTGCGAAAAGTGGTTTTGCCACACTAATACAAGTGCAAAAGTGGTTTCCTGCACCAACACAAGTGCGAAAAGTGGTTTTTCAACACTAACACAAGTGCGAAAAGTGGTTTTTCAACACTAACACAAGTGCGAAAAGTGGTTTTTCAACACTAACACAAGTGCGAAAAGTGGTTTTTCAACACTACCACAAGTGCGAAAAGTGGTTTTTCAACACTATCACAAGTGCAAAAAGTGTTTTTCCCACACTAATACAAGAGCAAAAGTGGTTTCCTGCAACAACACAAGTGCGAAAAGTGGTTTTTCAACACTAACACAAGTGCGAAAAGTGATTTTTCAACACTAACACAATTGCGAAAAGTGTTTTTTCCACACTAATACAAGTGCAAAAGTGGTTTCCTGCACCAACACAAGTGCGAAAAGTGGTGTTTCAACACCAACACAAGTGCGAAAAGTTGTTTTTCAACACTATCACAAGTGCAAAAAGTGTTTTTTCCACACTAATACAAGTGCAAAAGTGGTTTCCTGCACCAACACAAGTGCGAAAAGTGGTTTTTCAACACTAACACAAGTGCGGAAGGTGGTTTTTCAACACTAACACAAGTGCGAAAAGTGGTTTTTCAACACTATCACAAGTGCATAAAGTGTTTTTTCCACACTAATACAAGTGCAAAAGTGGTTTCCTGCACCAACACAAGTGCGAAAAGTGGTTTTTCAACAGTAACACAAGTGCGAAAAGTGGTTTTTCAACATTAACACACGTGCGAAAAGTGGTTTTTCCACACTAATACAAAGTGCAAAAGTGGTTTCCTGCACCAACACAAGTGCGAAAAGTGGTTTTTCAACACTAACACAAGTGCGAAAAGTGGTTTTTCAACACTAACACAAGTGCGAAAAGTGGTTTTTCAACACTATCACAAGTGCAAAAAGTGTTTTTTCCACACTAATACAAGTGCAAAAGTGGTTTCCTGCACCAACACAAGTGCGAAAAGTGGTTTTTCAACACTAACACAAGTGCGAAAAGTGGTTCTTCAACACTATCACAAGTGCGAAAAGTGGTTTTTCCACACTAATACAAGTGCAAAAGTGGTTTCCTGCACCAACACAAGTGCGAAAAGTGATTTTTCAACACTAACACAAGTGCGAAAAGTGGTTTTTCAACACTATCACAAGTGCAAAAAGTGTTTTTTCCACACTCATACAAGTGTAAAAGTGGTTTCCTGCACCAACACAAGTGCGAAAAGTGGTTTTTCAACACTAACACAAGTGCGAAAAGTGGGTTTTCAACACTAACACAAGTGTGAAAAGTGTTTTTTCCACACCAATACAAGTGCAAAAGTGGTTTCCTGCACCAACACAAGTGCGAAAAGTGGTTTTTCAACACTAACACAAGTGCGAAAAGTGGTTTTTCAACACTATCACAAGTGCAAAAAGTGTTTTTTCCACACTAATACAAGAGCAAAAGTGGTTTCCTGCACCAACACAAGTGCAAAAAGTGGTTTTTCAACACTAACACAAGTGCGAAAAGTGGTTTTTCAACACTAACACAAGTGCAAAAAGTGGTTTTTCAACACTATCACAAGTGCAAAAAGTGTTTTTTCCACACTAATACAAGTGCAAAAGTGGTTTCCTGTACCAACACAAGTGCGAAAAGTGGTTTTTCAACACTAACACAAGTGCAAAAAGTGGTTTTTCAACAATAACACAAGTGTGAAAAGTGGTTTTTCAACACTATCACAAGTGCAAAAAGTGGTTTTTTCCACACTAACACAAGTGCAAAAGTGGTTTCCTTCACCAACACAAGTGCGAAAAGTGGTTTTTCAACACGAACACAAGTGCGAAAAGTGGTTTTTCAACACTAACACAAGTGCGAAAAGTGGTTTTTCAACACTAACACAAGTGCGAAAAGTGGTTTTTCAACACTAACACAAGTGCGAAAAGTGGTTTTTCCACACTAATACAAGTGCAATAGTGGTTTCCTGCACAAACACAAGTGCAAAAGTGGTTTCCTGCACTAACACAAGTGCGAAAAGTGGTTTTTCAACACTAACACAAGTGCGAAAAGTGGTTTTTCAACACTAACACAAGTGCGAAAAGTGGTTTTTCAACACTAACACGAGTCCGAAAAGTGGTTTTTCAACACTATCACAAGTGCAAAAAGTGTTTTTTCCACACTAATACAAGTGCAAAAGTGGTTTCCTGCACCAAAACAAGTGCGAAAAGTGGTTTTTCAACACTAACACAAGTGCGAAAAGTGGTTTTTCAACACTAACACAAGTGCGAAAAGTGTTTTTTCCACACTAATAGAAGTGCAAAAGTGGTTTCCTGCACCAACACAAGTGCGAAAAGTGGTTGTTCAACACCAACACAAGTGCGAAAAGTGGTTTTTCAACACTATCACAAGTGCAAAAAGTGTTTTTTCCACACTAATACAAGTGCAAAAGTGGTTTCCTGCACCAACACAAGTGCGAAAAGTGGTTTTTCAACACTAACACAAGTGAGAAAAGTGGTTTTTCAACACTAACACAAGTGCGAAAAGTGGTTTTGCCACACTAATACAAGTGCAAAAGTGGTTTCCTGCACCAACACAAGTGCGAAAAGTGGTTTTTCAACACTAACACAAGTGCGAAAAGTGGTTTTTCAACACTAACACAAGTGCGAAAAGTGGTTTTTCAACACTAACACAAGTGCGAAAAGTGGTTTTTCAACACTACCACAAGTGCGAAAAGTGGTTTTTCAACACTATCACAAGTGCAAAAAGTGTTTTTTCCACACTAATACAAGTGCAAAAGTGGTTTCCTGCAACAACACAAGTGCGAAAAGTGGTTTTTCAACACTAACACAAGTGCGAAAAGTGGTTTTTCAACACTAACACAATTGCGAAAAGTGTTTTTTCCACACTAATACAAGTGCAAAAGTGGTTTCCTGCACCAACACAAGTGCGAAAAGTGGTGTTTCAACACCAACACAAGTGCGAAAAGTTGTTTTTCAACACTATCACAAGTGCAAAAAGTGTTTTTTCCACACTAATACAAGTGCAAAAGTGGTTTCCTGCACCAACACAAGTGCGAAAAGTGGTTTTTCAACACTAACACAAGTGCGGAAGATGGTTTTTCAACACTAACACAAGTGCGAAAAGTGGTTTTTCAACACTATCACAAGTGCAAAAAGTGTTTTTTCCACACTAATACAAGTGCAAAAGTGGTTTCCTGCACCAACACAAGTGCGAAAAGTGGTTTTTCAACACTAACACAAGTGCGAAAAGTGGTTTTTCAACATTAACACAAGTGCGAAAAGTGGTTTTTCCACACTAATACAAGTGCAAAAGTGGTTTCCTGCACCAACACAAGTGCGAAAAGTGGTTTTTCAACACTAACACAAGTGCGAAAAGTGGTTTTTCAACACTAACACAAGTGCGAAAAGTGGTTTTTCAACACTATCACAAGTGCAAAAAGTGTTTTTTCCACACTAATACAAGTGCAAAAGTGGTTTCCTGCACCAACACAAGTGCGAAAAGTGGTTTTTCAACACTAACACAAGTGCGAAAAGTGGTTCTTCAACACTATCACAAGTGCGAAAAGTGGTTTTTCCACACTAATACAAGTGCAAAAGTGGTTTCCTGCACCAACACAAGTGCGAAAAGTGGTTTTTCAACACTAACACAAGTGCGAAAAGTGGTTTTTCAACACTAACACAAGTGCGAAAAGTGTTTTTTCCACACTAATACAAGTGCAAAAGTGGTTTCCTGCACCAACACAAGTGCGAAAAGTGGTTGTTCAACACCAACACAAGTGCGAAAAGTGGTTTTTCAACACTATCACAAGTGCAAAAAGTGTTTTTTCCACACTAATACAAGTGCAAAAGTGGTTTCCTGCACCAACACAAGTGCGAAAAGTGGTTTTTCAACACTAACACAAGTGCGAAAAGTGGTTTTTCAACACTAACACAAGTGCGAAAAGTGGTTTTGCCACACTAATACAAGTGCAAAAGTGGTTTCCTGCACCAACACAAGTGCGAAAAGTGGTTTTTCAACACTAACACAAGTGCGAAAAGTGGTTTTTCAACACTAACACAAGTGCGAAAAGTGGTTTTTCAACACTAACACAAGTGCGAAAAGTGGTTTTTCAACACTACCACAAGTGCGAAAAGTGGTTTTTCAACACTAACACAAGTGCGAAAAGTGGTTTTTCCACACTAATACAAGTGCAAAAGTGGTTTCCTGCACCAACACAAGTGCGAAAAGTGGTTTTTCAACACTAACACAAGTGCGAAAAGTGGTTTTCCAACACTAACACAAGTGCGAAAAGTGGTTTTTCAACACTATCACAAGTGCAAAAAGTGTTTTTTCCACACTAATACAAGTGCAAAAGTGGTTTCCTGCACCAACACAAGTGCGAAAAGTGGTTTTTCAACACTAAAACAAGTGCGAAAAGTGGTTCTTCAACACTATCACAAGTGCGAAAAGTGGTTTTTCCACACTAATACAAGTGCAAAAGTGGTTTCCTTCACCAACACAAGTGCGAAAAGTGGTTTTTCAACACTAACACAAGTGCGAAAAGTGGTTTTTCAACACTATCACAAGTGCAAAAAGTGTTTTTTCCACACTAATACAAGTGTAAAAGTGGTTTCCTGCACCAACACAAGTGCGAAAAGTGGTTTTTCAACACTAACACAAGTGCGAAAAGTGGGTTTTCAACACTAACACAAGTGTGAAAAGTGTTTTTTCCACACCAATACAAGTGCAAAAGTGGTTTCCTGCACCAACACAAGTGCGAAAAGTGGTTTTTCAACACTAACACAAGTGCGAAAAGTGGTTTTTCAACACTATCACAAGTGCAAAAAGTGTTTTTTCCACACTAATACAAGTGCAAAAGTGATTTCCTGCACCAACACAAGTGCGAAAAGTGGTTTTTCAACACTAACACAAGTGCGAAAAGTGGTTTTTCAACACTATCACAAGTGCAAAAAGTGTTTTTTCCACACTAATACAAGTGCAAAAGTGGTTTCCTGCACCAACACAAGTGCGAAAAGTGGTTTTTCAACACTAACACAAGTGCAAAAAGTGGTTTTTCAACAATAACACAAGTGCGAAACGTGGTTTTTCAACACTATCACAAGTGCAAAAAGTGGTTTTTCCATACTAATACAAGTGCAAAAGTGGTTTCCTTCACGAACACAAGTGCGAAAAGTGGTTTTTCAACACTAACACAAGTGCGAAAAGTGGTTTTTCAACACTATCACAAGTGCAAAAAGTGTTTTTTCCACACTAATACAAGTGCAAAAGTGGTTTCCTGCACCAACGCAAGTGCGAAAAGTGGTTTTTCAACACTAACACAAGTGCGAAAAGTGGTTTTTCAACAATAACACAAGTGCGAAAAGTGGTTTTTCCACACTAATACAAGTGCAAAAGTGGTTTCCTGCACCAACACAAGTGCGAAAAGTGGTTTTTCAACACTAACACAAGTGCAAAAAGTGGTTTTTCCACACTAATACAAGTGCAAAAGTGGTTTCCTGCACCAACACAAGTGCGAAAAGTGGTTTTTCAACACTAACACAAGTGCGAAAAGTGGTTTTTCAACACTAACACAAGTGCGAAAAGTGGTTTTTCCACACTAATACAAGTGCAAAAGTGGTTCCCTGCACCAACAGAAGTGCGAAAAGTGGTTTTTCAACACTAACACAAGTGCGAAAAGTGGTTTTTCCACACTAATACAAGTGCAAAAATGGTTTCCTGCACCAACACAAGTGCGAAAAGTAGTTTTTCAACACTAACACAAGTGCGAAAAGTGGTTTTTCAACACTATCACAAGTGCAAAAAGTGTTTTTTCCACACTAATACAAGTGTGAAAAGTGGTTTTTCAACACTAACACAAGTGCGAAAAGTAGTTTTACCACACTAATAAAAGTGCAAAAGTGGTTTCCTGCACCAACACAAGTGCGAAAAGTGGTTTTTCAACACTAACACAAGTGCGAAATGTGGTTTTTCAACACTATCACAAGTGCAAAAAGTGTTTTTTCCACACTAATACAAGTGCAAAAGTGGTTTCCTGCACCAACACAAGTGCGAAAAGTGGTTTTTCAACACTAACACAAGTGCGAAAAGGGGTTTTTCAACACTAACACAAGTGCGAAAAGTGGTTTTTCCACACTAATACAAGTGCTAAAGTAGTTTCCTGCACCAACACAAGTGCGAAAAGTGGTGTTTCAACACTAACACAAGTGCGAAAAGTGGTTTTTCAACACTAACACAAGTGCGAAAAGTGGTTTTTCAACACTATCACAAGTGCAAAAAGTGTTTTTTCCACACTAATACAAGTGCAAAAGTGGTTTCCTGCACCAACACAAGTGCGAAAAGTGGTTTTTCAACACTAACACAAGTGCGAAAAGTGTTTTTTCAACACTAACACAAGTGCGAAAAGTGGTTTTTCAACACTATCACAAGTGCAAAAAGTGTTTTTTCCACACTAATACAAGTGCAAAAGTGGTTTCCTGCACCAACACAAGTGTGAAAAGCGGTTTTTCAACACTAACACAAGTGCAAAAAGTGGTTTTTCAACACTAACACAAGTGATAAAAGTGGTTTTTCCACACTAATACAAGTGCAAAAGTGGTTTCCTGCACCAACACAAGTGCGAAAAGTGGTTTTTCAACACTAACACAAGTGCGAAAAGTGGTTTTTCAACACTAACACAAGTGCGGAAAGTGGTTTTTCAACACTATCACAAGTGTAAAAAGTGTTTTTTCCACACTAATACAAGTGCAAAAGTGGTTTCCTGCACCAACACAAGTGCGAAAAGTGGTTTTTCAACACTAACACAAGTGCGAAAAGTGGTTTTTCAACACTAACACAAGTGCGAAAAGTGGTTTTGCCACACTAATACAAGTGCAAAAGTGGTTTCCTGCACCAACACAAGTGCGAAAAGTGGTTTTTCAACACTAACACAAGTGCGAAAAGTGGTTTTTCAACACTAACACAAGTGCGAAAAGTGGTTTTGCCACACTAATACAAGTGCAAAAGTGGTTTCCTGCACCAACACAAGTGCGAAAAGTGGTTTTTCAACACTAACACAAGTGCGAAAAGTGGTTTTTCAACACTAACACAAGTGCGAAAAGTGGTTTTTCAACACTAACACAAGTGCGAAAAGTGGTTTTTCAACACTACCACAAGTGCGAAAAGTGGTTTTTCAACACTATCACAAGTGCAAAAAGTGTTTTTTCCACACTAATACAAGTGCAAAAGTGGTTTCCTGCAACAACACAAGTGCGAAAAGTGGTTTTTCAACACTAACACAAGTGCGAAAAGTGGTTTTTCAACACTATCACAAGTGCAAAAAGTGTTTTTTCCACACTAATACAAGTGCAAAAGTGGTTTCCTGCACCAACACAAGTGCGAAAAGTGGTTTTTCAACACTAACACAAGTGCAAAAAGTGGTTTTTCAACAATAACACAAGTGCGAAACGTGGTTTTTCAACACTATCACAAGTGCAAAAAGTGGTTTTTCCATACTAATACAAGTGCAAAAGTGGTTTCCTTCACGAACACAAGTGCGAAAAGTGGTTTTTCAACACTAACACAAGTGCGAAAAGTGGTTTTTCAACACTATCACAAGTGCAAAAAGTGTTTTTTCCACACTAATACAAGTGCAAAAGTGGTTTCCTGCACCAACGCAAGTGCGAAAAGTGGTTTTTCAACACTAACACAAGTGCGAAAAGTGGTTTTTCAACAATAACACAAGTGCGAAAAGTGGTTTTTCCACACTAATACAAGTGCAAAAGTGGTTTCCTGCACCAACACAAGTGCGAAAAGTGGTTTTTCAACACTAACACAAGTGCAAAAAGTGGTTTTTCCACACTAATACAAGTGCAAAAGTGGTTTCCTGCACCAACACAAGTGCGAAAAGTGGTTTTTCAACACTAACACAAGTGCGAAAAGTGGTTTTTCAACACTAACACAAGTGCGAAAAGTGGTTTTTCCACACTAATACAAGTGCAAAAGTGGTTCCCTGCACCAACAGAAGTGCGAAAAGTGGTTTTTCAACACTAACACAAGTGCGAAAAGTGGTTTTTCCACACTAATACAAGTGCAAAAATGGTTTCCTGCACCAACACAAGTGCGAAAAGTAGTTTTTCAACACTAACACAAGTGCGAAAAGTGGTTTTTCAACACTATCACAAGTGCAAAAAGTGTTTTTTCCACACTAATACAAGTGTGAAAAGTGGTTTTTCAACACTAACACAAGTGCGAAAAGTAGTTTTACCACACTAATCCAAGTGCAAAAGTGGTTTCCTGCACCAACACAAGTGCGAAAAGTGGTTTTTCAACACTAACACAAGTGCGAAATGTGGTTTTTCAACACTATCACAAGTGCAAAAAGTGTTTTTTCCACACTAATACAAGTGCAAAAGTGGTTTCCTGCACCAACACAAGTGCGAAAAGTGGTTTTTCAACACTAACACAAGTGCGAAAAGGGGTTTTTCAACACTAACACAAGTGCGAAAAGTGGTTTTTCCACACTAATACAAGTGCAAAAGTAGTTTCCTGCACCAACACAAGTGCGAAAAGTGGTGTTTCAACACTAACACAAGTGCGAAAAGTGGTTTTTCAACACTAACACAAGTGCGAAAAGTGGTTTTCAACACTATCACAAGTGCAAAAAGTGTTTTTTCCACACTAATACAAGTGCAAAAGTGGTTTCCTGCACCAACACAAGTGCGAAAAGTGGTTTTTCAACACTAACACAAGTGCGAAAAGTGTTTTTTCAACACTAACACAAGTGCGAAAAGTGGTTTTTCAACACTATCACAAGTGCAAAAAGTGTTTTTTCCACACTAATACAAGTGCAAAAGTGGTTTCCTGCACCAACACAAGTGTGAAAAGCGGTTTTTCAACACTAATACAAGTGCAAAAAGTGGTTTTTCAACACTAACACAAGTGATAAAAGTGGTTTTTCCACACTAATACAAGTGCAAAAGTGGTTTCCTGCACCAACACAAGTGCGAAAAGTGGTTTTTCAACACTAACACAAGTGCGAAAAGTGGTTTTTCAACACTAACACAAGTGCGGAAAGTGGTTTTTCAACACTATCACAAGTGTAAAAAGTGTTTTTTCCACACTAATACAAGTGCAAAAGTGGTTTCCTGCACCAACACAAGTGCGAAAAGTGGTTTTTCAACACTAACACAAGTGCGAAAAGTGGTTTTTCAACACTAACACAAGTGCGAAAAGTGGTTTTGCCACACTAATACAAGTGCAAAAGTGGTTTCCTGCACCAACACAAGTGCGAAAAGTGGTTTTTCAACACTAACACAAGTGCGAAAAGTGGTTTTTCAACACTAACACAAGTGCGAAAAGTGGTTTTGCCACACTAATACAAGTGCAAAAGTGGTTTCCTGCACCAACACAAGTGCGAAAAGTGGTTTTTCAACACTAACACAAGTGCGAAAAGTGGTTTTTCAACACTAACACAAGTGCGAAAAGTGGTTTTTCAACACTAACACAAGTGCGAAAAGTGGTTTTTCAACACTACCACAAGTGCGAAAAGTGGTTTTTCAACACTATCACAAGTGCAAAAAGTGTTTTTTCCACACTAATACAAGTGCAAAAGTGGTTTCCTGCAACAACACAAGTGCGAAAAGTGGTTTTTCAACACTAACACAAGTGCGAAAAGTGGTTTTTCAACACTAACACAATTGCGAAAAGTGTTTTTTCCACACTAATACAAGTGCAAAAGTGGTTTCCTGCACCAACACAATTGCGAAAAGTGGTGTTTCAACACCAACACAAGTGCGAAAAGTTGTTTTTCAACACTATCACAAGTGCAAAAAGTGTTTTTTCCACACTAATACAAGTGCAAAAGTGGTTTCCTGCACCAACACAAGTGCGAAAAGTGGTTTTTCAACACTAACACAAGTGCGGAAGGTGGTTTTTCAACACTAACACAAGTGCGAAAAGTGGTTTTTCAACACTATCACAAGTGCATAAAGTGTTTTTTCCACACTAATACAAGTGCAAAAGTGGTTTCCTGCACCAACACAAGTGCGAAATGTGGTTTTTCAACAGTAACACAAGTGCGAAAAGTGGTTTTTCAACATTAACACAAGTGCGAAAAGTGGTTTTGCCACACTAATACAAGTGCAAAAGTGGTTTCCTGCACCAACACAAGTGCGAAAAGTGGTTTTTCAACACTAACACAAGTGCGAAAAGTGGTTTTTCAACACTAACACAAGTGCGAAAAGTGGTTTTTCAACACTATCACAAGTGCAAAAAGTGTTTTTTCCACACTAATACAAGTGCAAAAGTGGTTTCCTGCACCAACACAAGTGCGAAAAGTGGTTTTTCAACACTAACACAAGTGCGAAAAGTGGTTCTTCAACACTATCACAAGTGCGAAAAGTGGTTTTTCCACACTAATACAAGTGCAAAAGTGGTTTCCTGCACCAACACAAGTGCGAAAAGTGATTTTTCAACACTAACACAAGTGCGAAAAGTGGTTTTTCAACACTATCACAAGTGCAAAAAGTGTTTTTTCCACACTCATACAAGTGTAAAAGTGGTTTCCTGCACCAACACAAGTGCGAAAAGTGGTTTTTCAACACTTACACAAGTGCGAAAAGTGGGTTTTCAACACTAACACAAGTGTGAAAAGTGTTTTTTCCACACCAATACAAGTGCAAAAGTGGTTTCCTGCACCAACACAAGTGCGAAAAGTGGTTTTTCAACACTAACACAAGTGCGAAAAGTGGTTTTTCAACACTATCACAAGTGCAAAAAGTGTTTTTTCCACACTAATACAAGAGCAAAAGTGGTTTCCTGCACCAACACAAGTGCAAAAAGTGGTTTTTCAACACTAACACAAGTGCGAAAAGTGGTTTTTCAACACTAACACAAGTGCGAAAAGTGGTTTTTCAACACTATCACAAGTGCAAAAAGTGTTTTTTCCACACTAATACAAGTGCAAAAGTGGTTTCCTGCACCAACACAAGTGCGAAAAGTGGTTTTTCAACACTAACACAAGTGCAAAAAGTGGTTTTTCAACAATAACACAAGTGTGAAAAGTGGTTTTTCAACACTATCACAAGTGCAAAAAGTGGTTTTTTCCACACTAACACAAGTGCAAAACTGGTTTCCTTCACCAACACAAGTGCGAAAAGTGGTTTTTCAACACGAACACAAGTGCGAAAAGTGGTTTTTCAACACTAACACAAGTGCGAAAAGTGGTTTTTCAACACTAACACAAGTGCGAAAAGTGGTTTTTCAACACTAACACAAGTGCAAAAAGTGGTTTTTCCACACTAATACAAGTGCAATAGTGGTTTCCTGCACAAACACAAGTGCGAAAAGTGGTTTTTCAACACTAACACAAGTGCGAAAAGTGGTTTTTCAACACTAACACAAGTGCGAAAAGTAGTTTTTCAACACTATCACAAGTGCAAAAAGTGTTTATTCCACACTAATACAAGTGCAAAAGTGGTTTCCTGCACCAACACAAGTGCGAAAAGTGGTTTTTCAACACCAACACAAGTGCGAAAAGTGGTTTTTCAACACTAACACAAGTGCGAAAAGTGGTTTTTCAACACTATCACAAGTGCAAAAAGTGTTTTTTCCACACTAATACAAGTGCAAAAGTGGTTTCCTGCACTAACACAAGTGCGAAAAGTGGTTTTTCAACACTAACACAAGTGCGAAAAGTGGTTTTTCAACACTAACACAAGTGCGAAAAGTGGTTTTTCAACACTAACACGAGTGCGAAAAGTGGTTTTTCAACACTATCACAAGTGCAAAAAGTGTTTTTTCCACACTAATACAAGTGCAAAAGTGGTTTCCTGCACCAACACAAGTGCGAAAAGTGGTTTTTCAACACTAACACAAGTGCGAAAAGTGGTTTTTCAACACTAACACAAGTGCGAAAAGTGTTTTTTCCACACTAATACAAGTGCAAAAGTGGTTTCCTGCACCAACACAAGTGCGAAAAGTGGTTGTTCAACACCAACACAAGTGCGAAAAGTGGTTTTTCAACACTATCACAAGTGCAAAAAGTGTTTTTTCCACACTAATACAAGTGCAAAAGTGGTTTCCTGCACCAACACAAGTGCGAAAAGTGGTTTTTCAACACGAACACAAGTGGGAAAAGTGGTTTTTCAACACTAACACAAGTGCGAAAAGTGGTTTTTCAACACTAACACAAGTGCGAAAAGTGGTTTTGCCACACTAATACAAGTGCAAAAGTGGTTTCCTGCACCAACACAAGTGCGAAAAGTGGTTTTTCAACACTAACACAAGTGCGAAAAGTGGTTTTTCAACACTAACACAAGTGCGAAAAGTGGTTTTTCAACACTAACACAAGTGCGAAAAGTGGTTTTTCAACACTACCACAAGTGCGAAAAGTGGTTTTTCAACACTATCACAAGTGCAAAAAGTGTTTTTTCCACACTAATACAAGTGCAAAAGTGGTTTCCTGCACCAACACAAGTGCGAAAAGTGGTGTTTCAACACCAACACAAGTGCGAAAAGTTGTTTTTCAACACTATCACAAGTGCAAAAAGTGTTTTTTCCACACTAATACAAGTGCAAAAGTGGTTTCCTGCACCAACACAAGTGCGAAAAGTGGTTTTTCAACACTAACACAAGTGCGGAAGGTGGTTTTTCAACACTAACACAAGTGCGAAAAGTGGTTTTTCAACACTATCACAAGTGCAAAAAGTGTTTTTTCCAGACTAATACAAGTGCAAAAGTGGTTTCCTGCACCAACACAAGTGCGAAAAGTGGTTTTTCAACACTAACACAAGTGCGAAAAGTGGTTTTTCAACATTAACACAAGTGCGAAAAGTGGTTTTTCCACACTAATACAAGTGCAAAAGTGGTTTCCTGCACCAACACAAGTGCGAAAAGTGGTTTTTCAACACTAACACAAGTGCGAAAAGTGGTTTTTCAACACTAACGCAAGTGCGAAAAGTGGTTTTTCAACACTATCACAAGTGCAAAAAGTGTTTTTTCCACACTAATACAAGTGCAAAAGTGGTTTCCTGCACCAACACAAGTGTGAAAAGTGGTTTTTCAACACTAACACAAGTGCGAAAAGTGGTTCTTCAACACTATCACAAGTGCGAAAAGTGGTTTTTCCACACTAATACAAGTGCAAAAGTGGTTTCCTGCACCAACACAAGTGCGAAAAGTGGTTTTTCAACACTAACACAAGTGCGAAAAGTGGTTTTTCAACACTAACACAAGTGCGAAAAGTGTTTTTTCCACACTAATACAAGTGCAAAAGTGGTTTCCTGCACCAACACAAGTGCGAAAAGTGGTTGTTCAACACCAACACAAGTGCGAAAAGTGGTTTTTCAACACTATCACAAGTGCAAAAAGTGTTTTTTCCACACTAATACAAGTGCAAAAGTGGTTTCCTGCACCAACACAAGTGCGAAAAGTGGTTTTTCAACACTAACACAAGTGCGAAAAGTGGTTTTTCCACACTAATACAAGTGCAAAAGTGGTTTCCTGCACCAACACAAGTGCGAAAAGTGGTTGTTCAACACCAACACAAGTGCGAAAAGTGGTTTTTCAACACTATCACAAGTGCAAAAAGTGTTTTTTCCACACTAATACAAGTGCAAAAGTGGTTTCCTGCACCAACACAAGTGCGAAAAGTGGTTTTTCAACACTAACACAAGTGCGAAAAGTGGTTTTTCAACACTAACACAAGTGCGAAAAGTGGTTTTGCCACACTAATACAAGTGCAAAAGTGGTTTCCTGCACCAACACAAGTGCGAAAAGTGGTTTTTCAACACTAACACAAGTGCGAAAAGTGGTTTTTCAACACTAACACAAGTGCGAAAAGTGGTTTTTCAACACTAACACAAGTGCGAAAAGTGGTTTTTCAACACTACCACAAGTGCGAAAAGTGGTTTTTCAACACTATCACAAGTGCAAAAAGTGTTTTTTCCACACTAATACAAGTGCAAAAGTGGTTTCCTGCAACAACACAAGTGCGAAAAGTGGTTTTTCAACACTAACACAAGTGCGAAAAGTGGTTTTTCAACACTAACACAATTGCGAAAAGTGTTTTTTCCACACTAATACAAGTGCAAAAGTGGTTTCCTGCACCAACACAAGTGCGAAAAGTGGTGTTTCAACACCAACACAAGTGCGAAAAGTTGTTTTTCAACACTATCACAAGTGCAAAAAGTGTTTTTTCCACACTAATACAAGTGCAAAAGTGGTTTCCTGCACCAACACAAGTGCGAAAAGTGGTTTTTCAACACTAACACAAGTGCGGAAGGTGGTTTTTCAACACTAACACAAGTGCGAAAAGTCGTTTTTCAACACTATCACAAGTGCAAAAAGTGTTTTTTCCACACTAATACAAGTGCAAAAGTGGTTTCCTGCACCAACACAAGTGCGAAAAGTGGTTTTTCAACACTAACACAAGTGCGAAAAGTGGTTTTTCAACATTAACACAAGTGCGAAAAGTGGTTTTTCCACACTAATACAAGTGCAAAAGTGGTTTCCTGCACCAACACAAGTGCGAAAAGTGGTTTTTCAACACTAACACAAGTGCGAAAAGTGGTTTTTCAACACTAACACAAGTGCGAAAAGTGGTTTTTCAACACTATCACAAGTGCAAAAAGTGTTTTTTCCACACTAATACAAGTGCAAAAGTGGTTTCCTGCACCAACACAAGTGCGAAAAGTGGTTTTTCCACACTAATACAAGTGCAAAAGTGGTTTCCTTCACCAACACAAGTGCGAAAAGTGGTTTTTCAACACTAACACAAGTGCGAAAAGTGGTTTTTCAACACTATCACAAGTGCAAAAAGTGTTTTTTCCACACTAATACAAGTGTAAAAGTGGTTTCCTGCACCAACACAAGTGCGAAAAGTGGTTTTTCAACACTAACACAAGTGCGAAAAGTGGGTTTTCAACACTAACACAAGTGTGAAAAGTGTTTTTTCCACACCAATACAAGTGCAAAAGTGGTTTCCTGCACCAACACAAGTGCGAAAAGTGGTTTTTCAACACTAACACAAGTGCGAAAAGTGGTTTTTCAACACTATCACAAGTGCAAAAAGTGTTTTTTCCACACTAATACAAGTGCAAAAGTGATTTCCTGCACCAACACAAGTGCGAAAAGTGGTTTTTCAACACTAACACAAGTGCGAAAAGTGGTTTTTCAACACTAACACAAGTGCGAAAAGTGGTTTTTCAACACTATCACAAGTGCAAAAAGTGTTTTTTCCACACTAATACAAGTGCAAAAGTGGTTTCCTGCACCAACACAAGTGCGAAAAGTGGTTTTTCAACACTAACACAAGTGCAAAAAGTGGTTTTTCAACAATAACACAAGTGCGAAAAGTGGTTTTTCAACACTATCACAAGTGCAAAAAGTGGTTTTTCCATACTAATACAAATGCAAAAGTGGTTTCCTTCACGAACACAAGTGCGAAAAGTGGTTTTTCAACACTAACACAAGTGCGAAAAGTGGTTTTTCAACAGTATCACAAGTGCAAAAAGTGTTTTTTCCACACTAATACAAGTGCAAAAGTGGTTTCCTGCACCAACGCAAGTGCGAAAAGTGGTTTTTCAACACTAACACAAGTGCGAAAAGTGGTTTTTCAACAATAACACAAGTGCGAAAAGTGGTTTTTCCACACTAATACAAGTGCAAAAGTGGTTTCCTGCACCAACACAAGTGCGAAAAGTGGTTTTTCAACACTAACACAAGTGCAAAAAGTGGTTTTTCCACACTAATACAAGTGCAAAAGTGGTTTCCTGCACCAACACAAGTGCGAAAAGTGGTTTTTCAACACTAACACAAGTGCGAAAAGTGGTTTTTCAACACTAACACAAGTGCGAAAAGTGGTTTTTCCACACTAATACAAGTGCAAAAGTGGTTCCCTGCACCAACAGAAGTGCGAAAAGTGGTTTTTCAACACTAACACAAGTGCGAAAAGTGGTTTTTCCACACTAATACAAGTGCAAAAGTGGTTTCCTGCACCAACACAAGTGCGAAAAGTAGTTTTTCAACACTAACACAAGTGCGAAAAGTGGTTTTTCAACACTATCACAAGTGCAAAAAGTGTTTTTTCCACACTAATACAAGTGTGAAAAGTGGTTTTTCAACACTAACACAAGTGCGAAAAGTAGTTTTACCACACTAATACAACTGCAAAAGTGGTTTCCTGCACCAACACAAGTGCGAAAAGTGGTTTTTCAACACTAACACAAGTGCGAAATGTGGTTTTTCAACACTATCACAAGTGCAAAAAGTGTTTTTTCCACACTAATACAAGTGCAAAAGTGGTTTCCTGCACCAACACAAGTGCGAAAAGTGGTTTTTCAACACTAACACAAGTGCGAAAAGGGGTTTTTCAACACTAACACAAGTGCGAAAAGTGGTTTTTCCACACTAATACAAGTGCAAAAGTAGTTTCCTGCACCAACACAAGTGCGAAAAGTGGTGTTTCAACACTAACACAAGTGCGAAAAGTGGTTTTTCAACACTAACACAAGTGCGAAAAGTGGTTTTTCAACACTATCACAAGTGCAAAAAGTGTTTTTTCCACACTAATACAAGTGCAAAAGTGGTTTCCTGCACCAACACAAGTGCGAAAAGTGGTTTTTCAACACTAACACAAGTGCGAAAAGTGTTTTTTCAACACTAACACAAGTGCGAAAAGTGGTTTTTCAACACTATCACAAGTGCAAAAAGTGTTTTTTCCACACTAATACAAGTGCAAAAGTGGTTTCCTGCACCAACACAAGTGTGAAAAGCGGTTTTTCAACACTAACACAAGTGCAAAAAGTGGTTTTTCAACACTAACACAAGTGATAAAAGTGGTTTTTCCACACTAATACAAGTGCAAAAGTGGTTTCCTGCACCAACACAAGTGCGAAAAGTGGTTTTTCAACACTAACACAAGTGCGAAAAGTGGTTTTTCAACACTAACACAAGTGCGGAAAGTGGTTTTTCAACACTATCACAATTGAAAAAAGTGTTTTTTCCACACTAATACAAGTGCAAAAGTGGTTTCCTGCACCAACACAAGTGCGAAAAGTGGTTTTTCAACACTAACACAAGTGCGAAAAGTGGTTTTTCAACACTAACACAAGTGCGAAAAGTGGTTTTGCCACACTAATACAAGTGCAAAAGTGGTTTCCTGCACCAACACAAGTGCGAAAAGTGGTTTTTCAACACTAACACAAGTGCGAAAAGTGGTTTTTCAACACTAACACAAGTGCGAAAAGTGGTTTTGCCACACTAATACAAGTGCAAAAGTGGTTTCCTGCACCAACACAAGTGCGAAAAGTGGTTTTTCAACACTAACACAAGTGCGAAAAGTGGTTTTTCAACACTAACACAAGTGCGAAAAGTGGTTTTTCAACACTAACACAAGTGCGAAAAGTGGTTTTTCAACACTACCACAAGTGCGAAAAGTGGTTTTTCAACACTATCACAAGTGCAAAAAGTGTTTTTTCCACACTAATACAAGTGCAAAAGTGGTTTCCTGCAACAACACAAGTGCGAAAAGTGGTTTTTCAACACTAACACAAGTGCGAAAAGTGGTTTTTCAACACTAACACAATTGCGAAAAGTGTTTTTTCCACACTAATACAAGTGCAAAAGTGGTTTCCTGCACCAACACAAGTGCGAAAAGTGGTGTTTCAACACCAACACAAGTGCGAAAAGTTGTTTTTCAACACTATCACAAGTGCAAAAAGTGTTTTTTCCACACTAATACAAGTGCAAAAGTGGTTTCCTGCACCAACACAAGTGCGAAAAGTGGTTTTTCAACACTAACACAAGTGCGGAAGGTGGTTTTTCAACACTAACACAAGTGCGAAAAGTGGTTTTTCAACACTATCACAAGTGCATAAAGTGTTTTTTCCACACTAATACAAGTGCAAAAGTGGTTTCCTGCACCAACACAAGTGCGAAAAGTGGTTTTCAACAGTAACACAAGTGCGAAAAGTGGTTTTTCAACATTAACACAAGTGCGAAAAGTGGTTTTTCCACACTAATACAAGTGCAAAAGTGGTTTCCTGCACCAACACAAGTGCGAAAAGTGGTTTTTCAACACTAACACAAGTGCGAAAAGTGGTTTTTCAACACTAACACAAGTGCGAAAAGTGGTTTTTCAACACTATCACAAGTGCAAAAAGTGTTTTTTCCACACTAATACAAGTGCAAAAGTGGTTTCCTGCACCAACACAAGTGCGAAAAGTGGTTTTTCAACACTAACACAAGTGCGAAAAGTAGTTCTTCAACACTATCACAAGTGCGAAAAGTGGTTTTTCCACACTAATACAAGTGCAAAAGTGGTTTCCTGCACCAACACAAGTGCGAAAAGTGATTTTTCAACACTAACACAAGTGCGAAAAGTGGTTTTTCAACACTATCACAAGTGCAAAAAGTGTTTTTTCCACACTCATACAAGTGTAAAAGTGGTTTCCTGCACCAACACAAGTGCGAAAAGTGGTTTTTCAACACTAACACAAGTGCGAAAAGTGGGTTTTCAACACTAACACAAGTGTGAAAAGTGTTTTTTCCACACCAATAGAAGTGCAAAAGTGGTTTCCTGCACCAACACAAGTGCGAAAAGTGGTTTTTCAACACTAACACAAGTGCGAAAAGTGGTTTTTCAACACTATCACAAGTGCAAAAAGTGTTTTTTCCACACTAATACAAGAGCAAAAGTGGTTTCCTGCACCAACACAAGTGCAAAAAGTGGTTTTTCAACACTAACACAAGTGCGAAAAGTGGTTTTTCAACACTAACACAAGTGCGAAAAGTGGTTTTTCAACACTATCACAAGTGCAAAAAGTGTTTTTTCCACACTAATACAAGTGCAAAAGTGGTTTCCTGCACCAACACAAGTGCGAAAAGTGGTTTTTCAACACTAACACAAGTGCAAAAAGTGGTTTTTCAACAATAACACAAGTGTGAAAAGTGGTTTTTCAACACTATCACAAGTGCAAAAAGTGGTTTTTTCCACACTAACACAAGTGCAAAAGTGGTTTCCTTCACCAACACAAGTGCGAAAAGTGGTTTTTCAACACGAACACAAGTGCGAAAAGTGGTTTTTCAACACTAACACAAGTGCGAAAAGTGGTTTTTCAACACTAACACAAGTGCGAAAAGTGGTTTTTCAACACTAACACAAGTGCGAAAAGTGGTTTTTCCACACTAATACAAGTGCAATAGTGGTTTCCTGCACAAACACAAGTGCGAAAAGTGGTTTTTCAACACTAACACAAGTGCGAAAAGTGGTTTTTCAACACTAACACAAGTGCGAAAAGTAGTTTTTCAACACTATCACAAGTGCAAAAAGTGTTTATTCCACACTAATACAAGTGCAAAAGTGGTTTCCTGCACCAACACAAGTGCGAAAAGTGGTTTTTCAACACCAACACAAGTGCGAAAAGTGGTTTTTCAACACTAACACAAGTGCGAAAAGTGGTTTTTCAACACTATCACAAGTGCAAAAAGTGTTTTTTCCACACAGTAATACAAGTGCAAAAGTGGTTTCCTGCACTAACACAAGTGCGAAAAGTGGTTTTTCAACACTAACACAAGTGCGAAAAGTGGTTTTTCAACACTAACACAAGTGCGAAAAGTGGTTTTTCAACACTAACACGAGTGCGAAAAGTGGTTTTTCAACACTATCACAAGTGCAAAAAGTGTTTTTTCCACACTAATACAAGTGCAAAAGTGGTTTCCTGCACCAACACAAGTGCGAAAAGTGGTTTTTCAACACTAACACAAGTGCGAAAAGTGGTTTTTCAACACTAACACAAGTGCGAAAAGTGTTTTTTCCACACTAATACAAGTGCAAAAGTGGTTTTTCAACACTATCACAAGTGCAAAAAGTGTTTTTTCCACACTAATACAAGTGCAAAAGTGGTTTCCTGCACCAACACAAGTGCGAAAAGTGGTTTTTCAACACTAACACAAGTGCGAAAAGTGGTTCTTCAACACTATCACAAGTGCGAAAAGTGGTTTTTCAACACTATCACAAGTGCAAAAAGTGTTTTTTCCACACTAATACAAGTGCAAAAGTGGTTTCCTGCACCAACACAAGTGCGAAAAGTGGTTTTTCAACACTAACACAAGTGCGAAAAGTGGTTCTTCAACACTATCACAAGTGCGAAAAGTGGTTTTTTCCACACTAATACAAGTGCAAAAGTGGTTTCCTGCACCAACACAAGTGCGAAAAGTGGTTTTTCAACACTAACACAAGTGCGAAAAGTGGTTTTTCAACACTAACACAAGTGCGAAAAGTGTTTTTTCCACACTAATACAAGTGCAAAAGTGGTTTCCTGCACCAACACAAGTGCGAAAAGTGGTTGTTCAACACCAACACAAGTGCGAAAAGTGGTTTTTCAACACTATCACAAGTGCAAAAAGTGTTTTTTCCACACTAATACAAGTGCAAAAGTGGTTTCCTGCACCAACACAAGTGCGAAAAGTGGTTTTTCAACACTAACACAAGTGCGAAAAGTGGTTTTTCAACACTACACAAGTGCGAAAAGTGGTTTTGCCACACTAATACAAGTGCAAAAGTGGTTTCCTGCACCAACACAAGTGCAAAAAGTGGTTTTTCAACACTACACAAGTGCGAAAAGTGGTTTTTTCAACACTAACACAAGTGCGAAAAGTGGTTTTTCAACACTAACACAAGTGCGAAAAGTGGTTTTTCAACACTACCACAAGTGCGAAAAGTGGTTTTTCAACACTAACACAAGTGCGAAAAGTGTTTTTTCCACACTAATACAAGTGCAAAAGTGGTTTCCTGCACCAACACAAGTGCGAAAAGTGGTTGTTCAACACCAACACAAGTGCGAAAAGTTGTTTTTCAACACTATCACAAGTGCAAAAAGTGTTTTTTCCACACTAATACAAGTGCAAAAGTGGTTTCCTGCACCAACACAAGTGCGAAAAGTGGTTTTTCAACACTAACACAAGTGCGGAAGGTGGTTTTTCAACACTAACACAAGTGCGAAAAGTGGTTTTTCAACACTATCACAAGTGCAAAAGGGTTTTTCCACACTAATACAAGTGCAAAAGTGGTTTCCTGCACCAACACAAGTGCGAAAAGTGGTTTTTCAACACTAACACAATTGCGAAAAGTGTTTTTTCCACACTAATACAAGTGCAAAGGTGGTTTCCTGCACCAACACAAGTGCGAAAAGTGGTTTTTCAACACTAACACAAGTGCGAAAAGTGGTTTTTCAACATTAACACAAGTGCGAAAAGTGGTTTTTCCACACTAATACAAGTGCAAAAGTGGTTTCCTGCACCAACACAAGTGCGAAAAGTGGTTTTTCAACACTAACACAAGTGCGAAAAGTGGTTTTTCAACACTAACACAAGTGCGAAAAGTGGTTTTT
The DNA here is from genome assembly GCF_964187855.1 of Myxine glutinosa. Taxonomy (NCBI): domain Eukaryota; kingdom Metazoa; phylum Chordata; class Myxini; order Myxiniformes; family Myxinidae; genus Myxine; species Myxine glutinosa. The sequence goes on from NW_027616787.1 coordinate 115,345, forward strand.
CAACACTATCACAAGTGCAAAAAGTGTTTTTTCCACACTAATACAAGTGCAAAAGTGGTTTCCTGCACCAACACAAGTGCGAAAAGTGGTTTTTCAACACTAACACAAGTGCGAAAAGTGGTTCTTCAACACTATCACAAGTGCGAAAAGTGGTTTTTCCACACTAATACAAGTGCAAAAGTGGTTTCCTGCACCAACACAAGTGCGAAAAGTGATTTTTCAACACTAACACAAGTGCGAAAAGTGGTTTTTCAACACTATCACAAGTGCAAAAAGTGGCTTTTCCACACTCATACAAGTGTAAAAGTGGTTTCCTGCACCAACACAAGTGCGAAAAGTGGTTTTTCAACACTAACACAAGTGCGAAAAGTGGGTTTTCAACACTAACACAAGTGTGAAAAGTGTTTTTTCCACACCAATACAAGTGCAAAAGTGGTTTCCTGCACCAACACAAGTGCGAAAAGTGGTTTTTCAACACTAACACAAGTGCGAAAAGTGGTTTTTCAACACTATCACAAGTGCAAAAAGTGTTTTTTCCACACTAATACAAGAGCAATAGTGGTTTCCTGCACCAACACAAGTGCGAAAAGTGGTTTTTCAACACTAACACAAGTGCGAAAAGTGGTTTTTCAACATTAACACAAGTGCGAAAAGTGGTTTTTCCACACTAATACAAGTGCAAAAGTGGTTTCCTGCACCAACACAAGTGCGAAAAGTGGTTTTTCAACACTAACACAAGTGCAAAAGGTGGTTTTTCAACACTAACACAAGTGCGAAAAGTGGTTTTTCAACACTATCACAAGTGCAAAAAGTGTTTTTTCCACACTAATAGAAGTGCAAAAGTGGTTTCCTGCACCAACACAAGTGCGAAAAGTGGTTTTTCAACACTAACACAAGTGCGAAAAGTGGTTTTTCAACATTAACACAAGTGCGAAAAGTGGTTTTTCCACACTAATACAAGTGCAAAAGTGGTTTCCTGCACCAACACAAGTGCGAAAAGTGGTTTTTCAACACTAACACAAGTGCGAAAAGTGGTTTTTCAACACTAACACAAGTGCGAAAAGTGGTTTTTCAACACTATCACAAGTGCAAAAAGTGTTTTTTCCACACTAATACAAGTGCAAAAGTGGTTTCCTGCACCAACACAAGTGCGAAAAGTGGTTTTTCAACACTAACACAAGTGCGAAAAGTGGTTTTTCAACACTAACACAAGTGCGAAAAGTGGTTTTTCAACACTATCACAAGTGCAAAAAGTGTTTTTTCCACACTAATACAAGTGCAAAAGTGGTTTCCTGCACCAACACAAGTACGAAAAGTGGTTTTTCAACACTAACACAAGTGCGAAAAGTGGTTCTTCAACACTATCACAAGTGCGAAAAGTGGTTTTTCCACACTAATACAAGTGCAAAAGTGGTTTCCTGCACCAACACAAGTGCGAAAAGTGGTTTTTCAACACTAACACAAGTGCGAAAAGTGGTTTTTCAACACTAACACAAGTGCGAAAAGTGTTTTTTCCACACTAATACAAGTGCAAAAGTGGTTTCCTGCACCAACACAAGTGCGAAAAGTGGTTGTTCAACACCAACACAAGTGCGAAAAGTGGTTTTTCAACACTATCACAAGTGCAAAAAGTGTTTTTTCCACACTAATACAAGTGCAAAAGTGGTTTCCTGCACCAACACAAGTGCGAAAAGTGGTTTTTCAACACTAACACAAGTGCGAAAAGTGGTTTTTCAACACTAACACAAGTGCGAAAAGTGGTTTTGCCACACTAATACAAGTGCAAAAGTGGTTTCCTGCACCAACACAAGTGCGAAAAGTGGTTTTTCAACACTAACACAAGTGCGAAAAGTGGTTTTTCCAACACTAACACAAGTGCGAAAAGTGGTTTTTCAACACTAACACAAGTGCGAAAAGTGGTTTTTTCAACACTACCACAAGTGCAAAAAGTGTTTTTTCCACACTAATACAAGTGCAAAAGTGGTTTCCTGCAACAACACAAGTGCGAAAAGTGGTTTTTCAACACTAACACAAGTGCGAAAAGTGGTTTTTCAACACTAACACAATTGCGAAAAGTGTTTTTTCCACACTAATACAAGTGCAAAAGTGGTTTCCTGCACCAACACAAGTGCGAAAAGTGGTGTTTCAACACCAACACAAGTGCGAAAAGTTGTTTTTCAACACTATCACAAGTGCAAAAAGTGTTTTTTCCACACTAATACAAGTGCAAAAGTGGTTTCCTGCACCAACACAAGTGCGAAAAGTGGTTTTTCAACACTAACACAAGTGCGGAAGGTGGTTTTTCAACACTAACACAAGTGCGAAAAGTGGTTTTTCAACACTATCACAAGTGCAAAAAGTGTTTTTTCCACACTAATACAAGTGCAAAAGTGGTTTCCTGCACCAACACAAGTGCGAAAAGTGGTTTTTCAACACCAACACAAGTGCGAAAGTGGTTTTTCAACACTAACACAAGTGCGAAAAGTGGTTTTTCAACACTATCACAAGTGCAAAAAGTGTTTTTTCCACACAGTAATACAAGTGCAAAAGTGGTTTCCTGCACTAACACAAGTGCGAAAAGTGGTTTTTCAACACTAACACAAGTGCGAAAAGTGGTTTTTCAACACTAACACAAGTGCGAAAAGTGGTTTTTCAACACTAACACGAGTGCGAAAAGTGGTTTTTCAACACTATCACAAGTGCAAAAAGTGTTTTTTCCACACTAATACAAGTGCAAAAGTGGTTTCCTGCACCAACACAAGTGCGAAAAGTGGTTTTTCAACACTAACACAAGTGCGAAAAGTGGTTTTTCAACACTAACACAAGTGCGAAAAGTGTTTTTTCCACACTAATACAAGTGCAAAAGTGGTTTTTCAACACTATCACAAGTGCAAAAAGTGTTTTTTCCACACTAATACAAGTGCAAAAGTGGTTTCCTGCACCAACACAAGTGCGAAAAGTGGTTTTTCAACACTAACACAAGTGCGAAAAGTGGTTCTTCAACACTATCACAAGTGCGAAAAGTGGTTTTTCAACACTATCACAAGTGCAAAAAGTGTTTTTTCCACACTAATACAAGTGCAAAAGTGGTTTCCTGCACCAACACAAGTGCGAAAAGTGGTTTTTCAACACTAACACAAGTGCGAAAAGTGGTTCTTCAACACTATCACAAGTGCGAAAAGTGGTTTTTCCACACTAATACAAGTGCAAAAGTGGTTTCCTGCACCAACACAAGTGCGAAAAGTGGTTTTTCAACACTAACACAAGTGCGAAAAGTGGTTTTTCAACACTAACACAAGTGCGAAAAGTGTTTTTTCCACACTAATACAAGTGCAAAAGTGGTTTCCTGCACCAACACAAGTGCGAAAAGTGGTTGTTCAACACCAACACAAGTGCGAAAAGTGGTTTTTCAACACTATCACAAGTGCAAAAAGTGTTTTTTTCCACACTAATACAAGTGCAAAAGTGGTTTCCTGCACCAACACAAGTGCGAAAAGTGGTTTTTCAACACTAACACAAGTGCGAAAAGTGGTTTTTCAACACTAACACAAGTGCGAAAAGTGGTTTTGCCACACTAATACAAGTGCAAAAGTGGTTTCCTGCACCAACACAAGTGCAAAAAGTGGTTTTTCAACACTAACACAAGTGCGAAAAGTGGTTTTTCAACACTAACACAAGTGCGAAAAGTGGTTTTTCAACACTAACACAAGTGCGAAAAGTGGTTTTTCAACACTACCACAAGTGCGAAAAGTGGTTTTTCAACACTAACACAAGTGCGAAAAGTGTTTTTTCCACACTAATACAAGTGCAAAAGTGGTTTCCTGCACCAACACAAGTGCGAAAAGTGGTTGTTCAACACCAACACAAGTGCGAAAAGTTGTTTTTCAACACTATCACAAGTGCAAAAAGTGTTTTTTCCACACTAATACAAGTGCAAAAGTGGTTTCCTGCACCAACACAAGTGCGAAAAGTGGTTTTTCAACACTAACACAAGTGCGGAAGGTGGTTTTTCAACACTAACACAAGTGCGAAAAGTGGTTTTTCAACACTATCACAAGTGCAAAAAGGGTTTTTCCACACTAATACAAGTGCAAAAGTGGTTTCCTGCACCAACACAAGTGCGAAAAGTGGTTTTTCAACACTAACACAATTGCGAAAAGTGTTTTTTCCACACTAATACAAGTGCAAAGGTGGTTTCCTGCACCAACACAAGTGCGAAAAGTGGTTTTTCAACACTAACACAAGTGCGAAAAGTGGTTTTTCAACATTAACACAAGTGCGAAAAGTGGTTTTTCCACACTAATACAAGTGCAAAAGTGGTTTCCTGCACCAACACAAGTGCGAAAAGTGGTTTTTCAACACTAACACAAGTGCGAAAAGTGGTTTTTCAACACTAACACAAGTGCGAAAAGTGGTTTTTCAACACTATCACAAGTGCAAAAAGTGTTTTTTCCACACTAATACAAGTGCAAAAGTGGTTTCCTGCACCAACACAAGTGCGAAAAGTGGTTTTTCAACACTAACACAAGTGCGAAAAGTGGTTCTTCAACACTATCACAAGTGCGAAAAGTGGTTTTTCCACACTAATACAAGTGCAAAAGTGGTTTCCTGCACCAACACAAGTGCGAAAAGTGATTTTTCAACACTAACACAAGTGCGAAAAGTGGTTTTTCAACACTATCACAAGTGCAAAAAGTGGCTTTTCCACACTCATACAAGTGTAAAAGTGGTTTCCTGCACCAACACAAGTGCGAAAGTGGTTTTTCAACACTAACACAAGTGCGAAAAGTGGGTTTTCAACACTAACACAAGTGTGAAAAGTGTTTTTTCCACACCAATACAAGTGCAAAAGTGGTTTCCTGCACCAACACAAGTGCGAAAAGTGGTTTTTCAACACTAACACAAGTGCGAAAAGTGGTTTTTCAACACTATCACAAGTGCAAAAAGTGTTTTTTCCACACTAATACAAGAGCAATAGTGGTTTCCTGCACCAACACAAGTGCGAAAAGTGGTTTTTCAACACTAACACAAGTGCGAAAAGTGGTTTTTCAACATTAACACAAGTGCGAAAAGTGGTTTTTCCACACTAATACAAGTGCAAAAGTGGTTTCCTGCACCAACACAAGTGCGAAAAGTGGTTTTTCAACACTAACACAAGTGCAAAAGGTGGTTTTTCAACACTAACACAAGTGCGAAAAGTGGTTTTTCAACACTATCACAAGTGCAAAAAGTGTTTTTTCCACACTAATAGAAGTGCAAAAGTGGTTTCCTGCACCAACACAAGTGCGAAAAGTGGTTTTTCAACACTAACACAAGTGCGAAAAGTGGTTTTTCAACATTAACACAAGTGCGAAAAGTGGTTTTTCCACACTAATACAAGTGCAAAAGTGGTTTCCTGCACCAACACAAGTGCGAAAAGTGGTTTTTCAACACTAACACAAGTGCGAAAAGTGGTTTTTCAACACTAACACAAGTGCGAAAAGTGGTTTTTCAACACTATCACAAGTGCAAAAAGTGTTTTTTCCACACTAATACAAGTGCAAAAGTGGTTTCCTGCACCAACACAAGTGCGAAAAGTGGTTTTTCAACACTAACACAAGTGCGAAAAGTGGTTTTTCAACACTAACACAAGTGCGAAAAGTGGTTTTTCAACACTATCACAAGTGCAAAAAGTGTTTTTTCCACACTAATACAAGTGCAAAAGTGGTTTCCTGCACCAACACAAGTACGAAAAGTGGTTTTTCAACACTAACACAAGTGCGAAAAGTGGTTCTTCAACACTATCACAAGTGCGAAAAGTGGTTTTTCCACACTAATACAAGTGCAAAAGTGGTTTCCTGCACCAACACAAGTGCGAAAAGTGGTTTTTCAACACTAACACAAGTGCGAAAAGTGGTTTTTCAACACTAACACAAGTGCGAAAAGTGTTTTTTCCACACTAATACAAGTGCAAAAGTGGTTTCCTGCACCAACACAAGTGCGAAAAGTGGTTGTTCAACACCAACACAAGTGCGAAAAGTGGTTTTTCAACACTATCACAAGTGCAAAAAGTGTTTTTTCCACACTAATACAAGTGCAAAAGTGGTTTCCTGCACCAACACAAGTGCGAAAAGTGGTTTTTCAACACTAACACAAGTGCGAAAAGTGGTTTTTCAACACTAACACAAGTGCGAAAAGTGGTTTTGCCACACTAATACAAGTGCAAAAGTGGTTTCCTGCACCAACACAAGTGCGAAAAGTGGTTTTTCAACACTAACACAAGTGCGAAAAGTGGTTTTTCCAACACTAACACAAGTGCGAAAAGTGGTTTTTCAACACTAACACAAGTGCGAAAAGTGGTTTTTCAACACTACCACAAGTGCAAAAAGTGTTTTTTCCACACTAATACAAGTGCAAAAGTGGTTTCCTGCAACAACACAAGTGCGAAAAGTGGTTTTTCAACACTAACACAAGTGCGAAAAGTGGTTTTTCAACACTAACACAATTGCGAAAAGTGTTTTTTCCACACTAATACAAGTGCAAAAGTGGTTTCCTGCACCAACACAAGTGCGAAAAGTGGTGTTTCAACACCAACACAAGTGCGAAAAGTTGTTTTTCAACACTATCACAAGTGCAAAAAGTGTTTTTTCCACACTAATACAAGTGCAAAAGTGGTTTCCTGCACCAACACAAGTGCGAAAAGTGGTTTTTCAACACTAACACAAGTGCGGAAGGTGGTTTTTCAACACTAACACAAGTGCGAAAAGTGGTTTTTCAACACTATCACAAGTGCAAAAAGTGTTTTTTCCACACTAATACAAGTGCAAAAGTGGTTTCCTGCACCAACACAAGTGCGAAAAGTGGTTTTTCAACACTAACACAAGTGCGAAAAGTGGTTTTTCAACATTAACACAAGTGCGAAAAGTGGTTTTTCCACACTAATACAAGTGCAAAAGTGGTTTCCTGCACCAACACAAGTGCGAAAAGTGGTTTTTCAACACTAACACAAGTGCGAAAAGTGGTTTTTCAACACTAACACAAGTGCGAAAAGTGGTTTTTCAACACTATCACAAGTGCAAAAAGTGTTTTTTCCACACTAATACAAGTGCAAAAGTGGTTTCCTGCACCAACACAAGTGCGAAAAGTGGTTTTTCAACACTAACACAAGTGCGAAAAGTGGTTCTTCAACACTATCACAAGTGCGAAAAGTGGTTTTTCCACACTAATACAAGTGCAAAAGTGGTTTCCTGCACCAACACAAGTGCGAAAAGTGATTTTTCAACACTAACACAAGTGCGAAAAGTGGTTTTTCAACACTATCACAAGTGCAAAAAGTGTTTTTTCCACACTCATACAAGTGTAAAAGTGGTTTCCTGCACCAACACAAGTGCGAAAAGTGGTTTTTCAACACTAACACAAGTGCGAAAAGTGGGTTTTCAACACTAACACAAGTGTGAAAAGTGTTTTTTCCACACCAATACAAGTGCAAAAGTGGTTTCCTGCACCAACACAAGTGCGAAAAGTGGTTTTTCAACACTAACACAAGTGCGAAAAGTGGTTTTTCAACACTATCACAAGTGCAAAAAGTGTTTTTTCCACACTAATACAAGAGCAAAAGTGGTTTCCTGCACCAACACAAGTGCGAAAAGTGGTTTTTCAACACTAACACAAGTGCGAAAAGTGGTTTTTCAACACTAACACAAGTGCGAAAAGTGGTTTTTCAACACTATCACAAGTGCAAAAAGTGTTTTTTCCACACTAATACAAGTGCAAAAGTGGTTTCCTGCACCAACACAAGTGCGAAAAGTGGTTTTTCAACACTAACACAAGTGCAAAAAGTGGTTTTTCAACAATAACACAAGTGTGAAAAGTGGTTTTTCAACACTATCACAAGTGCAAAAAGTGGTTTTTCCACACTAACACAAGTGCAAAAGTGGTTTCCTTCACCAACACAAGTGCGAAAAGTGGTTTTTCAACACGAACACAAGTGCGAAAAGTGGTTTTTCAACACTAACACAAGTGCGAAAAGTGGTTTTTCAACACTAACACAAGTGCGAAAAGTGGTTTTTCCACATTAATACAAGTGCAAAAGTGGTTTCCTGCACCAACACAAGTGCGAAAAGTGGTTTTTCAACACTAACACAAGTGCGAAAAGTGGTTTTTCAACACTAACACAAGTGCGAAAAGTGGTTTTTCAACACTATCACAAGTGCAAAAAGTGTTTTTTCCACACTAATACAAGTGCAAAAGTGGTTTCCTGCACCAACACAAGTGCGAAAAGTGGTTTTTCAACACTAACACAAGTGCGAAAAGTGGTTCTTCAACACTATCACAAGTGCGAAAAGTGGTTTTTCCACACTAATACAAGTGCAAAAGTGGTTTCCTGCACCAACACAAGTGCGAAAAGTGGTTTTTCAACACTAACACAAGTGCGAAAAGTGGTTTTTCAACACTAACACAAGTGCGAAAAGTGTTTTTTCCACACTAATACAAGTGCAAAAGTGGTTTCCTGCACCAACACAAGTGCGAAAAGTGGTTGTTCAACACCAACACAAGTGCGAAAAGTGGTTTTTCAACACTATCACAAGTGCAAAAAGTGTTTTTTCCACACTAATACAAGTGCAAAAGTGGTTTCCTGCACCAACACAAGTGCGAAAAGTGGTTTTTCAACACTAACACAAGTGCGAAAAGTGGTTTTTCAACACTAACACAAGTGCGAAAAGTGGTTTTGCCACACTAATACAAGTGCAAAAGTAGTTTCCTGCACCAACACAAGTGCGAAAAGTGGTTTTTCAACACTAACACAAGTGCGAAAAGTGGTTTTTCAACACTAACACAAGTGCAAAAAGTGTTTTTTCAACACTAACACAAGTGCGAAAAGTGGTTTTTCAACACTACCACAAGTGCGAAAAGTGGTTTTTCAACACTATCACAAGTGCAAAAAGTGTTTTTTCCACACTAATACAAGTGCAAAAGTGGTTTCCTGCAACAACACAAGTGCGAAAAGTGGTTTTTCAACACTAACACAAGTGCGAAAAGTGGTTTTTCCACACTAACACAATTGCGAAAAGTGTTTTTTCCACACTAATACAAGTGCAAAAGTGGTTTCCTGCACCAACACAAGTGCGAAAAGTGGTTATTCAACACTAACACAAGTGCGAAAAGTGGTTTTTCAACATTAACACAAGTGCGAAAAGTGGTTTTTCCACACTAATACAAGTGCAAAAGTGGTTTCCTGCACCAACACAAGTGCGAAAAGTGGTTTTTCAACACTAACACAAGTGCGAAAAGTGGTTTTTCAACACTAACACAAGTGCGAAAAGTGGTTTTTCAACACTATCACAAGTGCAAAAAGTGTTTTTTCCACACTAATACAAGTGCAAAAGTGGTTTCCTGCACCAACACAAGTGCGAAAAGTGGTTTTTCAACACTAACACAAGTGCGAAAAGTGGTTCTTCAACACTATCACAAGTGCGAAAAGTGGTTTTTCCACACTAATACAAGTGCAAAAGTGGTTTCCTGCACCAACACAAGTGCGAAAAGTGATTTTTCAACACTAACACAAGTGCGAAAAGTGGTTTTTCAACACTATCACAAGTGCAAAAAGTGGCTTTTCCACACTCATACAAGTGTAAAAGTGGTTTCCTGCACCAACACAAGTGCGAAAAGTGGTTTTTCAACACTAACACAAGTGCGAAAAGTGGGTTTTCAACACTAACACAAGTGTGAAAAGTGTTTTTTCCACACCAATACAAGTGCAAAAGTGGTTTCCTGCACCAACACAAGTGCGAAAAGTGGTTTTTCAACACTAACACAAGTGCGAAAAGTGGTTTTTCAACACTATCACAAGTGCAAAAAGTGTTTTTTCCACACTAATACAAGAGCAAAAGTGGTTTCCTGCACCAACACAAGTGCGAAAAGTGGTTTTTCAACACTAACACAAGTGCGAAAAGTGGTTTTTCAACACTAACACAAGTGCGAAAAGTGGTTTTTCAACACTATCACAAGTGCAAAAAGTGTTTTTTCCACACTAATACAAGTGCAAAAGTGGTTTCCTGCACCAACACAAGTGCGAAAAGTGGTTTTTCAACACTAACACAAGTGCAAAAAGTAGTTTTTCAACAATAACACAAGTGTGAAAAGTGGTTTTTCAACACTATCACAAGTGCAAAAAGTGGTTTTTCCACACTAACACAAGTGCAAAAGTGGTTTCCTTCACCAACACAAGTGCGAAAAGTGGTTTTTCAACACGAACACAAGTGCGAAAAGTGGTTTTTCAACACTAACACAAGTGCGAAAAGTGGTTTTTCAACACTAACACAAGTGCGAAAAGTGGTTTTTCAACACTAACACAAGTGCGAAAAGTGGTTTTTCCACACTAATACAAGTGCAATAGTGGTTTCCTGCACAAACACAAGTGCGAAAAGTGGTTTTTCAACACTAACACAAGTGCGAAAAGTGGTTTTTCAACACTAACACAAGTGCGAAAAGTAGTTTTTCAACACTATCACAAGTGCAAAAAGTGTTTATTCCACACTAATACAAGTGCAAAAGTGGTTTCCTGCACCAACACAAGTGCGAAAAGTGGTTTTTCAACACCAACACAAGTGCGAAAAGTGGTTTTTCAACACTAACACAAGTGCGAAAAGTGGTTTTTCAACACTATCACAAGTGCAAAAAGTGTTTTTTCCACACAGTAATACAAGTGCAAAAGTGGTTTCCTGCACTAACACAAGTGCGAAAAGTGGTTTTTCAACACTAACACAAGTGCGAAAAGTGGTTTTTCAACACTAACACAAGTGCGAAAAGTGGTTTTTCAACACTAACACGAGTGCGAAAAGTGGTTTTTCAACACTATCACAAGTGCAAAAAGTGTTTTTTCCACACTAATACAAGTGCAAAAGTGGTTTCCTGCACCAACACAAGTGCGAAAAGTGGTTTTTCAACACTAACACAAGTGCGAAAAGTGGTTTTTCAACACTAACACAAGTGCGAAAAGTGTTTTTTCCACACTAATACAAGTGCAAAAGTGGTTTTTCAACACTATCACAAGTGCAAAAAGTGTTTTTTCCACACTAATACAAGTGCAAAAGTGGTTTCCTGCACCAACACAAGTGCGAAAAGTGGTTTTTCAACACTAACACAAGTGCGAAAAGTGGTTCTTCAACACTATCACAAGTGCGAAAAGTGGTTTTTCAACACTATCACAAGTGCAAAAAGTGTTTTTTCCACACTAATACAAGTGCAAAAGTGGTTTCCTGCACCAACACAAGTGCGAAAAGTGGTTTTTCAACACTAACACAAGTGCGAAAAGTGGTTCTTCAACACTATCACAAGTGCGAAAAGTGGTTTTTCCACACTAATACAAGTGCAAAAGTGGTTTCCTGCACCAACACAAGTGCGAAAAGTGGTTTTTCAACACTAACACAAGTGCGAAAAGTGGTTTTTCAACACTAACACAAGTGCGAAAAGTGTTTTTTCCACACTAATACAAGTGCAAAAGTGGTTTCCTGCACCAACACAAGTGCGAAAAGTGGTTGTTCAACACCAACACAAGTGCGAAAAGTGGTTTTTCAACACTATCACAAGTGCAAAAAGTGTTTTTTCCACACTAATACAAGTGCAAAAGTGGTTTCCTGCACCAACACAAGTGCGAAAAGTGGTTTTTCAACACTAACACAAGTGCGAAAAGTGGTTTTTCAACACTAACACAAGTGCGAAAAGTGGTTTTGCCACACTAATACAAGTGCAAAAGTGGTTTCCTGCACCAACACAAGTGCGAAAAGTGGTTTTTCAACACTAACACAAGTGCGAAAAGTGGTTTTTCAACACTAACACAAGTGCGAAAAGTGGTTTTTCAACACTAACACAAGTGCGAAAAGTGGTTTTTCAACACTACCACAAGTGCGAAAAGTGGTTTTTCAACACTAACACAAGTGCGAAAAGTGTTTTTTCCACACTAATACAAGTGCAAAAGTGGTTTCCTGCACCAACACAAGTGCGAAAAGTGGTTGTTCAACACCAACACAAGTGCGAAAAGTTGTTTTTCAACACTATCACAAGTGCAAAAAGTGTTTTTTCCACACTAATACAAGTGCAAAAGTGGTTTCCTGCACCAACACAAGTGCGAAAAGTGGTTTTTCAACACTAACACAAGTGCGGAAGGTGGTTTTTCAACACTAACACAAGTGCGAAAAGTGGTTTTTCAACACTATCACAAGTGCAAAAAGGGTTTTTCCACACTAATACAAGTGCAAAAGTGGTTTCCTGCACCAACACAAGTGCGAAAAGTGGTTTTTCAACACTAACACAAGTGCGAAAAGTGGTTTTTCCACACTAATACAAGTGCAAAAGTGGTTTCCTGCACCAACACAAGTGCGAAAAGTGGTTTTTCAACACTAACACAAGTGCGAAAAGTGGTTTTTCAACACTAACACAAGTGCGAAAAGTGGTTTTTCAACACTATCACAAGTGCAAAAAGTGTTTTTTCCACACTAATACAAGTGCAAAAGTGGTTTCCTGCACCAACACAAGTGCGAAAAGTGGTTTTTCAACACTAACACAAGTGCGAAAAGTGGTTCTTCAACACTATCACAAGTGCGAAAAGTGGTTTTTCCACACTAATACAAGTGCAAAAGTGGTTTCCTGCACCAACACAAGTGCGAAAAGTGGTTTTTCAACACTAACACAAGTGCGAAAAGTGGTTTTTCAACACTAACACAAGTGCGAAAAGTGTTTTTTCCACACTAATACAAGTGCAAAAGTGGTTTCCTGCACCAACACAAGTGCGAAAAGTGGTTGTTCAACACCAACACAAGTGCGAAAAGTGGTTTTTCAACACTATCACAAGTGCAAAAAGTGTTTTTGCCACACTAATACAAGTGCAAAAGTGGTTTCCTGCACCAACACAAGTGCGAAAAGTGGTTTTTCAACACTAACACAAGTGCGAAAAGTGGTTTTTCAACACTAACACAAGTGCAAAAAGTGGTTTTTCAACACTAACACAAGTGCGAAAAGTGGTTTTTCAACACTACCACAAGTGCGAAAAGTGGTTTTTCAACACTATCACAAGTGCAAAAAGTGTTTTTTCCACACTAATACAAGTGCAAAAGTGGTTTCCTGCAACAACACAAGTGCGAAAAGTGGTTTTTCAACACTAACACAAGTGCGAAAAGTGGTTTTTCCACACTAACACAATTGCGAAAAGTGTTTTTTCCACACTAATACAAGTGCAAAAGTGGTTTCCTGCACCAACACAAGTGCGAAAAGTGGTTTTTCAACACTAACACAAGTGCGAAAAGTGGTTTTTCAACATTAACACAAGTGCGAAATGTTCAAGTGCGAAAAGTGGTTTTTCCACACTAATACAAGTGCAAAAGTGGTTTCCTGCACCAACACAAGTGCGAAAAGTGGTTTTTCAACACTAACACAAGTGCGAAAAGTGTTTTTTCCACACTAATACAAGTGCAAAAGTGGTTTCCTGCACCAACACAAGTGCGAAAAGTGGTTTTTCAACACTAACACAAGTGCGAAAAGTGGTTCTTCAACACTATCACAAGTGCGAAAAGTGGTTTTTCCACACTAATACAAGTGCAAAAGTGGTTTCCTGCACCAACACAAGTGCGAAAAGTGATTTTTCAACACTAACACAAGTGCGAAAAGTGGTTTTTCAACACTATCACAAGTGCAAAAAGTGGCTTTTCCACACTCATACAAGTGTAAAAGTGGTTTCCTGCACCAACACAAGTGCGAAAAGTGGTTTTTCAACACTAACACAAGTGCGAAAAGTGGGTTTTCAACACTAACACAAGTGTGAAAAGTGTTTTTTCCACACCAATACAAGTGCAAAAGTGCTTTCCTGCACCAACACAAGTGCGAAAAGTGGTTTTTCAACACTAACACAAGTGCGAAAAGTGGTTTTTCAACACTATCACAAGTGCAAAAAGTGTTTTTTCCACACTAATACAAGTGCAAAAGTGCTTTCCTGCACCAACACAAGTGCGAAAAGTGGTTTTTCAACACTAACACAAGTGCAAAAAGTGGTTTTTCAACAATAACACAAGTGTGAAAAGTGGTTTTTCAACACTATCACAAGTGCAAAAAGTGGTTTTTCCACACTAACACAAGTGCAAAAGTGGTTTCCTTCACCAACACAAGTGCGAAAAGTGGTTTTTCAACACGAACACAAGTGCGAAAAGTGGTTTTTCAACACTAACACAAGTGCGAAAAGTGGTTTTTCCACACTAATACAAGTGCAATAGTGGTTTCCTGCACAAACACAAGTGCGAAAAGTGGTTTTTCAACACTAACACAAGTGCGAAAAGTGGTTTTTCAACACTAACACAAGTGCGAAAAGTAGTTTTTCAACACTATCACAAGTGCAAAAAGTGTTTATTCCACACTAATACAAGTGCAAAAGTGGTTTCCTGCACCAACACAAGTGCGAAAAGTGGTTTTTCAACACCAACACAAGTGCGAAAAGTGGTTTTTCAACACTAACACAAGTGCGAAAAGTGGTTTTTCAACACTATCACAAGTGCAAAAAGTGTTTTTTCCACACAGTAATACAAGTGCAAAAGTGGTTTCCTGCACTAACACAAGTGCGAAAAGTGGTTTTTCAACACTAACACAAGTGCGAAAAGTGGTTTTTCAACACTAACACAAGTGCGAAAAGTGGTTTTTCAACACTAACACGAGTGCGAAAAGTGGTTTTTCAACACTATCACAAGTGCAAAAAGTGTTTTTTCCACACTAATACAAGTGCAAAAGTGGTTTCCTGCACCAACACAAGTGCGAAAAGTGGTTTTTCAACACTAACACAAGTGCGAAAAGTGGTTTTTCAACACTAACACAAGTGCGAAAAGTGTTTTTTCCACACTAATACAAGTGCAAAAGTGGTTTTTCAACACTATCACAAGTGCAAAAAGTGTTTTTTCCACACTAATACAAGTGCAAAAGTGGTTTCCTGCACCAACACAAGTGCGAAAAGTGGTTTTTCAACACTAACACAAGTGCGAAAAGTGGTTCTTCAACACTATCACAAGTGCGAAAAGTGGTTTTTCAACACTATCACAAGTGCAAAAAGTGTTTTTTCCACACTAATACAAGTGCAAAAGTGGTTTCCTGCACCAACACAAGTGCGAAAAGTGGTTTTTCAACACTAACACAAGTGCGAAAAGTGGTTCTTCAACACTATCACAAGTGCGAAAAGTGGTTTTTCCACACTAATACAAGTGCAAAAGTGGTTTCCTGCACCAACACAAGTGCGAAAAGTGGTTTTTCAACACTAACACAAGTGCGAAAAGTGGTTTTTCAACACTAACACAAGTGCGAAAAGTGTTTTTTCCACACTAATACAAGTGCAAAAGTGGTTTCCTGCACCAACACAAGTGCGAAAAGTGGTTGTTCAACACCAACACAAGTGCGAAAAGTGGTTTTTCAACACTATCACAAGTGCAAAAAGTGTTTTTTCCACACTAATACAAGTGCAAAAGTGGTTTCCTGCACCAACACAAGTGCGAAAAGTGGTTTTTCAACACTAACACAAGTGCGAAAAGTGGTTTTTCAACACTAACACAAGTGCGAAAAGTGGTTTTGCCACACTAATACAAGTGCAAAAGTGGTTTCCTGCACCAACACAAGTGCGAAAAGTGGTTTTTCAACACTAACACAAGTGCGAAAAGTGGTTTTTCAACACTAACACAAGTGCGAAAAGTGGTTTTTCAACACTAACACAAGTGCGAAAAGTGGTTTTTCAACACTACCACAAGTGCGAAAAGTGGTTTTTCAACACTAACACAAGTGCGAAAAGTGTTTTTTCCACACTAATACAAGTGCAAAAGTGGTTTCCTGCACCAACACAAGTGCGAAAAGTGGTTGTTCAACACCAACACAAGTGCGAAAAGTTGTTTTTCAACACTATCACAAGTGCAAAAAGTGTTTTTTCCACACTAATACAAGTGCAAAAGTGGTTTCCTGCACCAACACAAGTGCGAAAAGTGGTTTTTCAACACTAACACAAGTGCGGAAGGTGGTTTTTCAACACTAACACAAGTGCGAAAAGTGGTTTTTCAACACTATCACAAGTGCAAAAAGGGTTTTTCCACACTAATACAAGTGCAAAAGTGGTTTCCTGCACCAACACAAGTGCGAAAAGTGGTTTTTCAACACTAACACAAGTGCGAAAAGTGGTTTTTCAACATTAACACAAGTGCGAAAAGTGGTTTTTCCACACTAATACAAGTGCAAAAGTGGTTTCCTGCACCAACACAAGTGCGAAAAGTGGTTTTTCAACACTAACACAAGTGCGAAAAGTGGTTTTTCAACACTAACACAAGTGCGAAAAGTGGTTTTTCAACACTATCACAAGTGCAAAAAGTGTTTTTTCCACACTAATACAAGTGCAAAAGTGGTTTCCTGCACCAACACAAGTGCGAAAAGTGGTTTTTCAACACTAACACAAGTGCGAAAAGTGGTTCTTCAACACTATCACAAGTGTGAAAAGTGGTTTTTCCACACTAATACAAGTGCAAAAGTGGTTTCCTGCACCAACACTAGTGCGAAAAGTGATTTTTCAACACTAACACAAGTGCGAAAAGTGGTTTTTCAACACTATCACAAGTGCAAAAAGTGGCTTTTCCACACTCATACAAGTGTAAAAGTGGTTTCCTGCACCAACACAAGTGCGAAAAGTGGTTTTTCAACACTAACACAAGTGCGAAAAGTGGGTTTTCAACACTAACACAAGTGTGAAAAGTGTTTTTTCCACACCAATACAAGTGCAAAAGTGGTTTCCTGCACCAACACAAGTGCGAAAAGTGGTTTTTCAACACTAACACAAGTGCGAAATGTGGTTTTTCAACACTATCACAAGTGCAAAAAGTGTTTTTTCCACACTAATACAAGAGCAAAAGTGGTTTCCTGCACCAACACAAGTGCGAAAAGTGGTTTTTCAACACTAACACAAGTGCGAAAAGTGGTTTTTCAACACTAACACAAGTGCGAAAAGTGGTTTTTCAACACTATCACAAGTGCAAAAAGTGTTTTTTCCACACTAATACAAGTGCAAAAGTGGTTTCCTGCACCAACACAAGTGCGAAAAGTGGTTTTTCAACACTAACACAAGTGCAAAAAGTGGTTTTTCAACAATAACACAAGTGTGAAAAGTGGTTTTTCAACACTATCACAAGTGCAAAAAGTGGTTTTTCCACACTAACACAAGTGCAAAAGTGGTTTCCTTCACCAACACAAGTGCGAAAAGTGGTTTTTCAACACGAACACAAGTGCGAAAAGTGGTTTTCCAACACTAACACAAGTGCGAAAAGTGGTTTTTCAACACTAACACAAGTGCGAAAAGTGGTTTTTCAACACTAACACAAGTGCAAAAAGTGGTTTTTCCACACTAATACAAGTGCAATAGTGGTTTCCTGCACAAACACAAGTGCGAAAAGTGGTTTTTCAACACTAACACAAGTGCGAAAAGTGGTTTTTCAACACTAACACAAGTGCGAAAAGTAGTTTTTCAACACTATCACAAGTGCAAAAAGTGTTTATTCCACACTAATACAAGTGCAAAAGTGGATTCCTGCACCAACACAAGTGCGAAAAGTGGTTTTTCAACACCAACACAAGTGCGAAAAGTGGTTTTTCAACACTAACACAAGTGCGAAAAGTGGTTTTTCAACACTATCACAAGTGCAAAAAGTGTTTTTTCCACACAGTAATACAAGTGCAAAAGTGGTTTCCTGCACTAACACAAGTGCGAAAAGTGGTTTTTCAACACTAACACAAGTGCGAAAAGTGGTTTTTCAACACTAACACAAGTGCGAAAAGTGGTTTTTCAACACTAACACGAGTGCGAAAAGTGGTTTTTCAACACTATCACAAGTGCAAAAAGTGTTTTTTCCACACTAATACAAGTGCAAAAGTGGTTTCCTGCACCAACACAAGTGCGAAAAGTGGTTTTTCAACACTAACACAAGTGCGAAAAGTGGTTTTTCAACACTAACACAAGTGCGAAAAGTGTTTTTTCCACACTAATACAAGTGCAAAAGTGGTTTCCTGCACCAACACATGTGCGAAAAGTGGTTGTTCAACACCAACACAAGTGCGAAATGTGGTTTTTCAACACTATCACAAGTGCAAAAAGTGTTTTTTCCACACTAATACAAGTGCAAAAGTGGTTTCCTGCACCAACACAAGTGCGAAAAGTGGTTTTTCAACACTAACACAAGTGCAGAAAGTGGTTTTTCAACACTAACACAAGTGCGAAAAGTGGTTTTTCAACACTATCACAAGTGCAAAAAGTGTTTTTTCCACTCTAATACAAGTGCAAAAGTGGTTTCCTGCACCAACACAAGTGCGAAAAGTGGTTTTTCAACACTAACACAAGTGCGAAAAGTGGTTTTTCAACACTAACACAAGTGCGAAAAGTGGTTTTTCAACACTATCACAAGTGCAAAAAGTGGTTTTTCCACACTAATACAAGTGCAAAAGTGGTTTCCTGCACCAACACAAGTGCGAAAAGTGGTTTTTCAACACTAACACAAGTGCGAAAAGTGGTTTTTCAACACTAACACAAGTGCGAAAAGTGGTTTTTCAACACTATCACAAGTGCAAAAAGTGTTTTTTCCACACTAATACAAGTGCAAAAGTGGTTTCCTGCACCAACACAAGTGCGAAAAGTGGTTTTTCAACACTAACACAAGTGCGAAAAGTGGTTTTTCAACACTAACACAAGTGCGAAAAGTGGTTTTTCCACACTAATACAAGTGCAAAAGTGGTTTCCTGCACCAACACAAGTGCGAAAAGTGTTTTTTCAACACTAACAAAAGTGCGAAAAGTGGTTTTTCAACACTATCACAAGTGCAAAAAGTGTTTTTTCCAAACTAATACAAGTGCAAAAGTGGTTTCCTGCACCAACACAAGTGCGAAAAGTGGTTTTTCAACACTAACACAAGTGCGAAAAGTTGTTTTTCAACACTATCACAAGTGCAAAAAGAGTTTTTTCCACACTAATACAAGTGCAAAAGTGGTTTCCTGCGCCAACACAAGTGCGAAAAGTGGTTTTTCAACACTAACACAAGTGCGAAAAGTGGTTTTTCAACACTAACACAAGTGCGAAAAGTGGTTTTTCCACACTAATACAAGTGCAAAAGTGGTTTCCTTCACCAACACAAGTGCTAAAAGTGGTTTTCCTGCACCAACACAAGTGCGAAAAGTGGTTTTTCAACACTAACACAAGTGCGAAAAGTGGTTTTTCAACACTAACACAAGTGCGAAAAGTGTTTTTTCCACACTAATACAAGTGCAAAAGTGGTTTCCTGCACCAACACAAGTGCGAAAAGTGGTTTTTCAACACTAACACAAGTGTGAAAAACGAAAAGTGAAAAGTTCAAGTGAAAAGTGGTTTGGAAAGTGGAAAAGTGGAAGTTTGAAAAGTGGAAAAGTGGTTTCCTGCACCAACAGAAGTGCGAAAAGTGGTTTTTCAACACTAACACAAGTGCGAAAAGTGGTTTTTCAACACTAACACAAGTGCGAAAAGTGTTTTTTCCACACTAATACAAGTGCAAAAGTGGTTTCCTGCACCAACACAAGTGCGAAAAGTGGTTGTTCAACACCAACACAAGTGCGAAAAGTGGTTTTTCAACACTATCACAAGTGCAAAAAGTGTTTTTTCCACACTAATACAAGTGCAAAAGTGGTTTCCTGCACCAACACAAGTGCGAAAAGTGGTTTTTCAACACTAACACAAGTGCAGAAAGTGGTTTTTCAACACTAACACAAGTGCGAAAAGTGGTTTTTCAACACTATCACAAGTGCAAAAAGTGTTTTTTCCACTCTAATACAAGTGCAAAAGTGGTTTCCTGCACCAACACAAGTGCGAAAAGTGGTTTTTCAACACTAACACAAGTGCGAAAAGTGGTTTTTCAACACTAACACAAGTGCGAAAAGTGGTTTTTCAACACTATCACAAGTGCAAAAAGTGTTTTTTCCACACTAATACAAGTGCAAAAGTGGTTTCCTGCACCAACACAAGTGCGAAAAGTGGTTTTTCAACACTAACACAAGTGCGAAAAGTGGTTTTTCAACACTAACAAAAGTGCGAAAAGTGGTTTTTCCACACTAATACAAGTGCAAAAGTGGTTTCCTGCACCAACACAAGTGCGAAAAGTGTTTTTTCAACACTAACAAAAGTGCAAAAAGTGGCTTTTCAACACTATCACAAGTGCAAAAAGTGTTTTTTCCACACTAATACAAGTGCAAAAGTGGTTTCCTGCACCAACACAAGTGCGAAAAGTGGTTTTTCAACACTAACACAAGTGCGAAAAGTGGTTTTTCAACACTATCACAAGTGCAAAAAGAGTTTTTTCCACACTAATACAAGTGCAAAAGTGGTTTCCTGCGCCAACACAAGTGCGAAAAGTGGTTTTTCAACACTAACACAAGTGCAAAAAGTGGTTTTTCAACACTAACACAAGTGCGAAAAGTGGTTTTTCCACACTAATACAAGTGCAAAAGTGGTTTCCTTCACCAACACAAGTGCTAAAAGTGGTTTTCCTGCACCAACACAAGTGCGAAAAGTGGTTTTTCAACACTAACACAAGTGCGAAAAGTGGTTTTTCAACACTAACACAAGTGCGAAAAGTGTTTTTTCCACACTAATACAAGTGCAAAAGTGGTTTCCTGCACCAACACAAGTGCGAAAAGTGGTTTTTCAACACTAACACAAGTGTGAAAAACGAAAAGTGAAAAGTTCAAGTGAAAAGTGGTTTGGAAAGTGGAAAAGTGGAAGTTTGAAAAGTGGAAAAGTGGTTTCCTGCACCAACACAAGTGCGAAAAGTGGTTTTTCAACACTAACACAAGTGCGAAAAGTGGTTTTTCAACACTAACACAAGTGCGAAAAGTGTTTTTTCCACACTAATACAAGTGCAAAAGTGGTTTCCTGCACCAACACAAGTGCGAAAAGTGGTTGTTCAACACCAACACAAGTGCGAAAAGTGGTTTTTCAACACTATCACAAGTGCAAAAAGTGTTTTTTCCACACTAATACAAGTGCAAAAGTGGTTTCCTGCACCAACACAAGTGCGAAAAGTGGTTTTTCAACACTAACACAAGTGCAGAAAGTGGTTTTTCAACACTAACACAAGTGCGAAAAGTGGTTTTTCAACACTATCACAAGTGCAAAAAGTGTTTTTTCCACTCTAATACAAGTGCAAAAGTGGTTTCCTGCACCAACACAAGTGCGAAAAGTGGTTTTTCAACACTAACACAAGTGCGAAAAGTGGTTTTTCAACACTAACACAAGTGCGAAAAGTGGTTTTTCAACACTATCACAAGTGCAAAAAGTGTTTTTTCCACACTAATACAAGTGCAAAAGTGGTTTCCTGCACCAACACAAGTGCGAAAAGTGGTTTTTCAACACTAACACAAGTGCGAAAAGTGGTTTTTCAACACTAACACAAGTGCGAAAAGTGGTTTTTCCACACTAATACAAGTGCAAAAGTGGTTTCCTTCACCAACACAAGTGCTAAAAGTGGTTTTTCAACACTAACACAAGTGCGAAAAGTGGTTTTTCAACACTATCACAAGTGCAAAAAGAGTTTTTTCCACACTAATACAAGTGCAAAAGTGGTTTCCTGCGCCAACACAAGTGCGAAAAGTGGTTTTTCAACACTAACACAAGTGCGAAAAGTGGTTTTTCAACACTAACACAAGTGCGAAAAGTGGTTTTTCCACACTAATACAAGTGCAAAAGTGGTTTCCTTCACCAACACAAGTGCTAAAAGTGGTTTTCCTGCACCAACACAAGTGCGAAAAGTGGTTTTTCAACACTAACACAAGTGCGAAAAGTGGTTTTTCAACACTAACACAAGTGCGAAAAGTGTTTTATCCACACTAATACAAGTGCAAAAGTGGTTTCCTGCACCAACACAAGTGCGAAAAGTGGTTTTTCAACACTAACACAAGTGCGAAAAGTGGTTTTTCAACACTATCACAAGTGCAAAAAGAGTTTTTTCCACACTAATACAAGTGCAAAAGTGGTTTCCTGCGCCAACACAAGTGCGAAAAGTGGTTTTTCAACACTAACACAAGTGCGAAAAGTGGTTTTTCAACACTAACACAAGTGCGAAAAGTGGTTTTTCCACACTAATACAAGTGCAAAAGTGGTTTCCTTCACCAACACAAGTGCTAAAAGTGGTTTTCCTGCACCAACACAAGTGCGAAAAGTGGTTTTTCAACACTAACACAAGTGCGAAAAGTGGTTTTTCAACACTAACACAAGTGCGAAAAGTGTTTTTTCCACACTAATACAAGTGCAAAAGTGGTTTCCTGCACCAACACAAGTGCGAAAAGTGGTTTTTCAACACTAACACAAGTGCGAAAAGTGGTTTTTCAACACTATCACAAGTGCGAAAAACGAAAAGTGAAAAGTTCAAGTGAAAAGTGGTTTGGAAAGTGGAAAAGTGGAAGTTTGAAAAGTGGAAAAGTGGTTTCCTTCACCAACACAAGTGCTAAAAGTGGTTTTCCTGCACCAACACAAGTGCGAAAAGTGGTTTTTCAACACTAACACAAGTGCGAAAAGTGGTTTTTCAACACTAACACAAGTGCGTAAAGTGTTTTTTCCACACTAATACAAGTGCAAAAGTGGTTTCCTGCACCAACACAAGTGCGAAAAGTGGTTTTTCAACACTAACACAAGTGCGAAAAGTGGTTTTTCAACACTAACACAAGTGCGAAAAGTGGTTTTTCAACACTATCACAACTGCAAAAAGTGTTTTTTCCACTCTAATACAAGTGCAAAAGTGGTTTCCTGCACCAACACAAGTGCTAAAAGTGGTTTTTCAACACTAACAAAAGTGCGAAAAGTGGTTTTTCAACACTATCACAAGTGCAAAAAGTGTTTTTTCCACACTAATACAAGTGCAAAAGTGGTTTCCTGCACCAACACAAGTGCGAAAAGTGGTTTTCCTGCACCAACACAAGTGCGAAAAGTGGTTTTTCAACACTAACACAAGTGCAGAAAGTGGTTTTTCAACACTAACACAAGTGCGAAAAGTGGTTTTTCAACACTATCACAAGTGCAAAAAGTGTTTTTTCCACTCTAATACAAGTGCAAAAGTGGTTTCCTGCACCAACACAAGTGCGAAAAGTGGTTTTTCAACACTAACACAAGTGCGAAAAGTGGTTTTTCAACACTATCACAAGTGCAAAAAGTGTTTTTTCCACACTAATACAAGTGCAAAAGTGGTTTCCTGCACCAACACAAGTGCGAAAAGTGGTTTTTCAACACTAACACAAGTGCGAAAAGTCGTTTTTCAACACTAACACAAGTGCGAAAAGTGGTTTTTCCAAACTAATACAAGTGCAAAAGTGGTTTCCTGCACCAACACAAGTGCGAAAAGTGTTTTTTCAACACTAACAAAAGTGCGAAAAGTGGTTTTTCAACACTATCACAAGTGCAAAATGTGTTTTTTCCACACTAATACAAGTGCAAAAGTGGTTTCCTGCACCAACACAAGTGCGAAAAGTGGTTTTTCAACACTAACACAAGTGCGAAAAGTGGTTTTTCAACACTATCACAAGTGCAAAAAGAGTTTTTTCCACACTAATACAAGTGCAAAAGTGGTTTCCTGCGCCAACACAAGTGCGAAAAGTGGTTTTTCAACACTAACACAAGTGCGAAAAGTGGTTTTTCAACACTAACACAAGTGCGAAAAGTGGTTTTTCCACACTAATACAAGTGCAAAAGTGGTTTCCTTCACCAACACAAGTGCTAAAAGTGGTTTTCCTGCACCAACACAAGTGCGAAAAGTGGTTTTTCAACACTAACACAAGTGCGAAAAGTGGTTTTTCAACACTAACACAAGTGCGAAAAGTGTTTTTTCCACACTAATACAAGTGCAAAAGTGGTTTCCTGCACCAACACAAGTGCGAAAAGTGGTTTTTCAACACTAACACAAGTGCGAAAAGTGGTTTTTCAACACTATCACAAGTGCGAAAAACGAAAAGTGAAAAGTTCAAGTGAAAAGTGGTTTGGAAAGTGGAAAAGTGGAAGTTTGAAAAGTGGAAAAGTGGTTTCCTTCACCAACACAAGTGCTAAAAGTGGTTTTCCTGCACCAACACAAGTGCGAAAAGTGGTTTTTCAACACTAACACAAGTGCGAAAAGTGGTTTTTCAACACTATCACAAGTGCAAAAAGAGTTTTTTCCACACTAATACAAGTGCAAAAGTGGTTTCCTGCGCCAACACAAGTGCGAAAAGTGGTTTTTCAACACTAACACAAGTGCGAAAAGTGGTTTTTCAACACTAACACAAGTGCGAAAAGTGGTTTTACCACACTAATACAAGTGCAAAAGTGGTTTCCTTCACCAACACAAGTGCTAAAAGTGGTTTTCCTGCACCAACACAAGTGCGAAAAGTGGTTTTTCAACACTAACACAAGTGCGAAAAGTGGTTTTTCAACACTAACACAAGTGCGAAAAGTGGTTTTTCAACACTATCACAACTGCAAAAAGTGTTTTTTCCACTCTAATACAAGTGCAAAAGTGGTTTCCTGCACCAACACAAGTGCTAAAAGTGGTTTTTCAACACTAACAAAAGTGCGAAAAGTGGTTTTTCAACACTATCACAAGTGCAAAAAGTGTTTTTTCCACACTAATACAAGTGCAAAAGTGGTTTCCTGCACCAACACAAGTGCGAAAAGTGGTTTTCCTGCACCAACACAAGTGCGAAAAGTGGTTTTTCAACACTAACACAAGTGCAGAAAGTGGTTTTTCAACA
Organism: Myxine glutinosa; assembly: GCF_964187855.1. Taxonomy (NCBI): domain Eukaryota; kingdom Metazoa; phylum Chordata; class Myxini; order Myxiniformes; family Myxinidae; genus Myxine; species Myxine glutinosa. The sequence continues at coordinate 140,107 of NW_027616787.1, forward strand.
CTAACACAAGTGCGAAAAGTGGTTTTTCAACACTATCACAAGTGCAAAAAGTGTTTTTTCCACTCTAATACAAGTGCAAAAGTGGTTTCCTGCACCAACACAAGTGCGAAAAGTGGTTTTTCAACACTAACACAAGTGCGAAAAGTGGTTTTTCAACACTAACACAAGTGCGAAAAGTGGTTTTTCAACACTATCACAAGTGCAAAAAGTGTTTTTTCCACACTAATACAAGTGCAAAAGTGGTTTCCTGCACCAACACAAGTGCGAAAAGTGGTTTTTCAACACTAACACAAGTGCGAAAAGTCGTTTTTCAACACTAACACAAGTGCGAAAAGTGGTTTTTCCACACTAATACAAGTGCAAAAGTGGTTTCCTGCACCAACACAAGTGCGAAAAGTGTTTTTTCAACACTAACAAAAGTGCGAAAAGTGGTTTTTCAACACTATCACAAGTGCAAAAAGTGTTTTTTCCACACTAATACAAGTGCAAAAGTGGTTTCCTGCACCAACACAAGTGCGAAAAGTGGTTTTTCAACACTAACACAAGTGCGAAAAGTGGTTTTTCAACACTATCACAAGTGCAAAAAGAGTTTTTTCCACACTAATACAAGTGCAAAAGTGGTTTCCTGCGCCAACACAAGTGCGAAAAGTGGTTTTTCAACACTAACACAAGTGCGAAAAGTGGTTTTTCAACACTAACACAAGTGCGAAAAGTGGTTTTTCCACACTAATACAAGTGCAAAAGTGGTTTCCTTCACCAACACAAGTGCTAAAAGTGGTTTTCCTGCACCAACACAAGTGCGAAAAGTGGTTTTTCAACACTAACACAAGTGCGAAAAGTGGTTTTTCAACACTAACACAAGTGCGAAAAGTGTTTTTTCCACACTAATACAAGTGCAAAAGTGGTTTCCTGCACCAACACAAGTGCGAAAAGTGGTTTTTCAACACTAACACAAGTGCGAAAAGTGGTTTTTCAACACTATCACAAGTGCGAAAAACGAAAAGTGAAAAGTTCAAGTGAAAAGTGGTTTGGAAAGTGGAAAAGTGGAAGTTTGAAAAGTGGAAAAGTGGTTTCCTTCACCAACACAAGTGCTAAAAGTGGTTTTCCTGCACCAACACAAGTGCGAAAAGTGGTTTTTCAACACTAACACAAGTGCGAAAAGTGGTTTTTCAACACTATCACAAGTGCAAAAAGAGTTTTTTCCACACTAATACAAGTGCAAAAGTGGTTTCCTGCGCCAACACAAGTGCGAAAAGTGGTTTTTCAACACTAACACAAGTGCGAAAAGTGGTTTTTCAACACTAACACAAGTGCGAAAAGTGGTTTTACCACACTAATACAAGTGCAAAAGTGGTTTCCTTCACCAACACAAGTGCTAAAAGTGGTTTTCCTGCACCAACACAAGTGCGAAAAGTGGTTTTTCAACACTAACACAAGTGCGAAAAGTGGTTTTTCAACACTAACACAAGTGTGAAAAACGAAAAGTGAAAAGTTCAAGTGAAAAGTGGTTTGGAAAGTGGAAAAGTGGAAGTTTGAAAAGTGGAAAAGTGGTTTCCTTCACCAACACAAGTGCTAAAAGTGGTTTTCCTGCACCAACACAAGTGCGAAAAGTGGTTTTTCAACACTAACACAAGTGCGAAAAGTGGTTTTTCAACACTAACACAAGTGCGAAAAGTGTTTTTTCCACACTAATACAAGTGCAAAAGTGGTTTCCTGCACCAACACAAGTGAGAAAAGTGGTTTTTCAACACTAACACAAGTGCGAAAAGTGGTTTTTCAACACTAACACAAGTGCGAAAAGTGGTTTTGCCACACTAATACAAGTGCAAAAGTGGTTTCCTGCACCAACACAAGTGCGAAAAGTGGTTTTTCAACACTAACACAAGTGCGAAAAGTGGTTTTTCAACACTAACACAAGTGCGAAAAGTGTTTTTTCCTCACTAATACAAGTGCAAAAGTGGTTTCCTGCACCAACACAAGTGCGAAAAGTGGTTTTTCAACACTAACACAAGTGCAGAAAGTGGTTTTTCAACACTAACACAAGTGCGAAAAGTGGTTTTTCAACACTATCACAAGTGCAAAAAGTGTTTTTTCCACTCTAATACAAGTGCAAAAGTGGTTTCCTGCACCAACACAAGTGCGAAAAGTGGTTTTTCAACACTAACACAAGTGCGAAAAGTGGTTTTTCAACACTAACACAAGTGCGAAAAGTGGTTTTTCAACACTATCACAAGTGCAAAAAGTGTTTTTTCCACACTAATACAAGGGCAAAAGTGGTTTCCTGCACCAACACAAGTGCGAAAAGTGGTTTTTCAACACTAACACAAGTGCGAAAAGTCGTTTTTCAACACTAACACAAGTGCGAAAAGTGGTTTTTCCACACTAATACAAGTGCAAAAGTGGTTTCCTGCACCAACACAAGTGCGAAAAGTGTTTTTTCAACACTAACAAAAGTGCGAAAAGTGGTTTTTCAACACTATCACAAGTGCAAAAAGTGTTTTTTCCACACTAATACAAGTGCAAAAGTGGTTTCCTGCACCAACACAAGTGCGAAAAGTGGTTTTTCAACACTAACACAAGTGCGAAAAGTGGTTTTTCAACACTATCACAAGTGCAAAAAGAGTTTTTTCCACACGAATACAAGTGCAAAAGTGGTTTCCTGCGCCAACACAAGTGCGAAAAGTGGTTTTTCAACACTAACACAAGTGCGAAAAGTGGTTTTTCAACACTAACACAAGTGCGAAAAGTGGTTTTTCCACACTAATACAAGTGCAAAAGTGGTTTCCTTCACCAACACAAGTGCTAAAAGTGGTTTTCCTGCACCAACACAAGTGCGAAAAGTGGTTTTTCAACACTAACACAAGTGCGAAAAGTGGTTTTTCAACACTAACACAAGTGCGAAAAGTGTTTTTTCCACACTAATACAAGTGCAAAAGTGGTTTCCTGCACCAACACAAGTGCGAAAAGTGGTTTTTCAACACTAACACAAGTGCGAAAAGTGGTTTTTCAACACTATCACAAGTGCAAAAAGAGTTTTTTCCACACTAATACAAGTGCAAAAGTGGTTTCCTGCGCCAACACAAGTGCGAAAAGTGGTTTTTCAACACTAACACAAGTGCGAAAAGTGGTTTTTCAACACTAACACAAGTGCGAAAAGTGGTTTTTCCACACTAATACAAGTGCAAAAGTGGTTTCCTTCACCAACACAAGTGCTAAAAGTGGTTTTCCTGCACCAACACAAGTGCGAAAAGTGGTTTTTCAACACTAACACAAGTGCGAAAAGTGGTTTTTCAACACTAACACAAGTGCGAAAAGTGTTTTTTCCACACTAATACAAGTGCAAAAGTGGTTTCCTGCACCAACACAAGTGCGAAAAGTGGTTTTTCAACACTAACACAAGTGCGAAAAGTGGTTTTTCAACACTATCACAAGTGCGAAAAACGAAAAGTGAAAAGTTCAAGTGAAAAGTGGTTTGGAAAGTGGAAAAGTGGAAGTTTGAAAAGTGGAAAAGTGGTTTCCTTCACCAACACAAGTGCTAAAAGTGGTTTTCCTGCACCAACACAAGTGCGAAAAGTGGTTTTTCAACACTAACACAAGTGCGAAAAGTGGTTTTTCAACACTAACACAAGTGCGTAAAGTGTTTTTTCCACACTAATACAAGTGCAAAAGTGGTTTCCTGCACCAACACAAGTGCGAAAAGTGGTTTTTCAACACTAACACAAGTGCGAAAAGTGGGTTTTCAACACTAACACAAGTGTGAAAAGTGTTTTTTCCACACCAATACAAGTGCAAAAGTGGTTTCCTGCACCAACACAAGTGCGAAAAGTGGTTTTTCAACACTATCACAAGTGCAAAAAGTGTTTTTTCCACACTAATACAAGAGCAAAAGTGGTTTCCTGCACCAACACAAGTGCGAAAAGTGGTCTTTCAACACTAACACAAGTGCGAAAAGTGGTTTTTCAACACTAACACAAGTGCGAAAAGTGGTTTTTCAACACTATCACAAGTGCAAAAAGTGTTTTTTCCACACTAATACAAGTGCAAAAGTGGTTTCCTGCACCAACACAAGTGCAAAAAGTGGTTTTTCAACAATAACACAAGTGTGAAAAGTGGTTTTTCAACACTATCACAAGTGCAAAAAGTGGTTTTTCCACACTAATACAAGTGCAAAAGTGGTTTCCTTCACCAACACAAGTGCGAAAAGTGGTTTTTCAACACGAACACAAGTGCGAAAAGTGGTTTTTCAACACTAACACAAGTGCGAAAAGTAGTTTTTCAACACTAACACAAGTGCGAAAAGTGGTTTTTCAACACTAACACAAGTGCGAAAAGTGGTTTTTCCACACTAATACAAGTGCAATAGTGGTTTCCTGCACAAACACAAGTGCGAAAAGTGGTTTTTCAACACTAACACAAGTGCGAAAAGTGGTTTTTCAACACTAACACAAGTGCGAAAAGTAGTTTTTCAACACTATCACAAGTGAAAAAAGTGTTTATTCCACACTAATACAAGTGCAAAAGTGGTTTCCTGCACCAACACAAGTGCGAAAAGTGGTTTTTCAACACCAACACAAGTGCGAAAAGTGTTTTTTCAACACTAACACAAGTGCGAAAAGTGGTTTTTCAACACTATCACAAGTGCAAAAAGTGTTTTTTCCACACTAATACAAGTGCAAAAGTGGTTTCCTGCACTAACACAAGTGCGAAAAGTGGTTTTTCAACACTAACACAAGTGCGAAAAGTGGTTTTTCCACACTAATACAAGTGCAAAAGTGGTTTCCTGCACCAACACAATTGCGAAAAGTGGTTTTTCAACACTAACGCAAGTGCGAAAAGTGGTTTTTCAACACTAACACAAGTGCGAAAAGTGGTTTTTCCACACTAATACAAGTGCAAAAGTGGTTCCCTGCACCAACACAAGTGCGAAAAGTGGTTTTTCAACACTAACACAAGTGCGAAAAGTGGTTTTTCAACACTAACACAAGTGCGAAAAGTGGTTTTTTTCCACACTAATACAAGTGCAAAAGTGGTTTCCTGCACCAACACAAGTGCGAAAAGTGGTTTTTCAACACTAACACAAGTGCGAAAAGTGGTTTTCCAACACTAACACAAGTGCGAAAAGTGGTTTTTCAACACTAACACAAGTGCGAAAAGTGGTTTTTCAACACGAACACAAGTGCGAAAAGTGGTTTTTCAACACTAACACAAGTGCGAAAAGTGGTTTTTCAACACTAACACAAGTGCGAAAAGTGGTTTTTCAACACTAACACAAGTGCGAAAAGTGGTTTTTCCACACTAATACAAGTGCAATAGTGGTTTCCTGCACAAACACAAGTGCGAAAAGTGGTTTTTCAACACTAACACAAGTGCGAAAAGTGGTTTTTCAACACTAACACAAGTGCGAAAAGTAGTTTTTCAACACTATCACAAGTGCAAAAAGTGTTTATTCCACACTAATACAAGTGCAAAAGTGGTTTCCTGCACCAACACAAGTGCGAAAAGTGGTTTTTCAACACCAACACAAGTGCGAAAAGTGGTTTTTCAACACTAACACAAGTGCGAAAAGTGGTTTTTCAACACTATCACAAGTGCAAAAAGTGTTTTTTCCACACTAATACAAGTGCAAAAGTGGTTTCCTGCACTAACACAAGTGCGAAAAGTGGTTTTTCAACACTAACACAAGTGCAAAAAGTGGTTTTTCCACACTAATACAAGTGCAAAAGTGGTTTCCTGCACCAACACAAGTGCGAAAAGTGGTTTTTCAACACTAACACAAATGCGAAAAGTGGTTTTTCAACACTAACACAAGTGCGAAAAGTGGTTTTTCCACACTAATACAAGTGCAAAAGTGGTTCCCTGCACCAACACAAGTGCGAAAAGTTGTTTTTCAACACTATCACAAGTGCAAAAAGTGTTTTTTCCACACTAATACAAGTGCAAAAGTGGTTTCCTGCACCAACACAAGTGCGAAAAGTGGTTTTTCAACACTAACACAAGTGCGGAAAGTGGTTTTTCAACACTAACACAAGTGCGAAAAGTGGTTTTTCAACACTATCACAAGTGCAACAAGTGTTTTTTCCACACTAATACAAGTGCAAAAGTGGTTTCCTGCACCAACACAAGTGCGAAAAGTGGTTTTTCAACACTAACACAAGTGCGAAAAGTGGTTTATCAACACTAACACAAGTGCGAAAAGTGGTTTTTCCACACTAATACATGTGCAAAAGTGGTTTCCTGCACCAACACAAGTGCGAAAAGTGGTTTTTCAACACTAACACAAGTGCGAAAAGTGGTTTTCCAACACTAACACAAGTGCGAAAAGTGGTTTTTCAACACTATCACAAGTGCAAAAAGTGTTTTTTCCACACTAATACAAGTGCAAAAGTGGTTTCCTGCACCAACACAAGTGCGAAAAGTGGTTTTTCAACACTAACACAAGTGCGAAAAGTGGTTCTTCAACACTATCACAAGTGCGAAAAGTGGTTTTTCCACACTAATACAAGTGCAAAAGTGGTTTCCTGCACCAACACAAGTGCGAAAAGTGATTTTTCAACACGAACACAAGTGCGAAAAGTGGTTTTTCAACACTATCACAAGTGCAAAAAGTGTTTTTTCCACACTAATACAAGTGTAAAAGTGGTTTCCTGCACCAACACAAGTGCGAAAAGTGGTTTTTCAACACTAACACAAGTGCGAAAAGTGGGTTTTCAACACTAACACAAGTGTGAAAAGTGTTTTTTCCACACCAATACAAGTGCAAAAGTGGTTTCCTGCACCAACACAAGTGCGAAAAGTGGTTTTTCAACACTATCACAAGTGCAAAAAGTGTTTTTTCCACACTAATACAAGAGCAAAAGTGGTTTCCTGCACCAACACAAGTGCGAAAAGTGGTTTTTCAACACTAACACAAGTGCGAAAAGTGGTTTTTCAACACTAACACAAGTGCGAAAAGTGTTTTTTCAACACTATCACAAGTGCAAAAAGTGTTTTTTCCACACTAATACAAGTGCAAAAGTGGTTTCCTGCACCAATACAAGTGCGAAAAGTGGTTGTTCAACACTATCACAAGTGAAAAAAGTGTTTATTCCACACTAATACAAGTGCAAAAGTGGTTTCCTGCACCAACACAAGTGCGAAAAGTGGTTTTTCAACACCAACACAAGTGCGAAAAGTGTTTTTTCAACACTAACACAAGTGCGAAAAGTGGTTTTTCAACACTATCACAAGTGCAAAAAGTGTTTTTTCCACACTAATACAAGTGCAAAAGTGGTTTCCTGCACTAACACAAGTGCGAAAAGTGGTTTTTCAACACTAACACAAGTGCGAAAAGTGGTTTTTCCACACTAATACAAGTGCAAAAGTGGTTTCCTGCACCAACACAATTGCGAAAAGTGGTCTTTCAACACTAACGCAAGTGCGAAAAGTGGTTTTTCAACACTAACACAAGTGCGAAAAGTGGTTTTTCCACACTAATACAAGTGCAAAAGTGGTTCCCTGCACCAACACAAGTGCGAAAAGTGGTTTTTCAACACTAACACAAGTGCGAAAAGTGGTTTTTCAACACTAACACAAGTGCGAAAAGTGGTTTTTTTCCACACTAATACAAGTGCAAAAGTGGTTTCCTGCACCAACACAAGTGCGAAAAGTGGTTTTTCAACACTAACACAAGTGCGAAAAGTGGTTTTCCAACACTAACACAAGTGCGAAAAGTGGTTTTTCAACACTAACACAAGTGCAAAAAGTGGTTTTTCAACAATAACACAAGTGTGAAAAGTGGTTTTTCAACACTATCACAAGTGCAAAAAGTGGTTTTTCCACACTAATACAAGTGCAAAAGTGGTTTCCTTCACCAACACAAGTGCGAAAAGTGGTTTTTCAACACGAACACAAGTGCGAAAAGTGGTTTTTCAACACTAACACAAGTGCGAAAAGTGGTTTTTCAACACTAACACAAGTGCGAAAAGTGGTTTTTCAACACTAACACAAGTGCGAAAAGTGGTTTTTCCACACTAATACAAGTGCAATAGTGGTTTCCTGCACAAACACAAGTGCGAAAAGTGGTTTTTCAACACTAACACAAGTGCGAAAAGTGGTTTTTCAACACTAACACAAGTGCGAAAAGTAGTTTTTCAACACTATCACAAGTGCAAAAAGTGTTTATTCCACACTAATACAAGTGCAAAAGTGGTTTCCTGCACCAACACAAGTGCGAAAAGTGGTTTTTCAACACCAACACAAGTGCGAAAAGTGGTTTTTCAACACTAACACAAGTGCGAAAAGTGGTTTTTCAACACTATCACAAGTGCAAAAAGTGTTTTTTCCACACTAATACAAGTGCAAAAGTGGTTTCCTGCACTAACACAAGTGCGAAAAGTGGTTTTTCAACACTAACACAAGTGCAAAAAGTGGTTTTTCCACACTAATACAAGTGCAAAAGTGGTTTCCTGCACCAACACAAGTGCGAAAAGTGGTTTTTCAACACTAACACAAATGCGAAAAGTGGTTTTTCAACACTAACACAAGTGCGAAAAGTGGTTTTTCCACACTAATACAAGTGCAAAAGTGGTTCCCTGCACCAACACAAGTGCGAAAAGTTGTTTTTCAACACTATCACAAGTGCAAAAAGTGTTTTTTCCACACTAATACAAGTGCAAAAGTGGTTTCCTGCACCAACACAAGTGCGAAAAGTGGTTTTTCAACACTAACACAAGTGCGGAAAGTGGTTTTTCAACACTAACACAAGTGCGAAAAGTGGTTTTTCAACACTATCACAAGTGCAACAAGTGTTTTTTCCACACTAATACAAGTGCAAAAGTGGTTTCCTGCACCAACACAAGTGCGAAAAGTGGTTTTTCAACACTAACACAAGTGCGAAAAGTGGTTTTTCAACACTAACACAAGTGCGAAAAGTGGTTTTTCCACACTAATACAAGTGCAAAAGTGGTTTCCTGCACCAACACAAGTGCGAAAAGTGGTTTTTCAACACTAACACAAGTGCGAAAAGTGGTTTTCCAACACTAACACAAGTGCGAAAAGTGGTTTTTCAACACTATCACAAGTGCAAAAAGTGTTTTTTCCACACTAATACAAGTGCAAAAGTGGTTTCCTGCACCAACACAAGTGCGAAAAGTGGTTTTTCAACACTAACACAAGTGCGAAAAGTGGTTCTTCAACACTATCACAAGTGCGAAAAGTGGTTTTTCCACACTAATACAAGTGCAAAAGTGGTTTCCTGCACCAACACAAGTGCGAAAAGTGATTTTTCAACACGAACACAAGTGCGAAAAGTGGTTTTTCAACACTATCACAAGTGCAAAAAGTGTTTTTTCCACACTAATACAAGTGTAAAAGTGGTTTCCTGCACCAACACAAGTGCGAAAAGTGGTTTTTCAACACTAACACAAGTGCGAAAAGTGGGTTTTCAACACTAACACAAGTGTGAAAAGTGTTTTTTCCACACCAATACAAGTGCAAAAGTGGTTTCCTGCACCAACACAAGTGCGAAAAGTGGTTTTTCAACACTATCACAAGTGCAAAAAGTGTTTTTTCCACACTAATACAAGAGCAAAAGTGGTTTCCTGCACCAACACAAGTGCGAAAAGTGGTTTTTCAACACTAACACAAGTGCGAAAAGTGGTTTTTCAACACTAACACAAGTGCGAAAAGTGTTTTTTCAACACTATCACAAGTGCAAAAAGTGTTTTTTCCACACTAATACAAGTGCAAAAGTGGTTTCCTGCACCAACACAAGTGCGAAAAGTGGTTGTTCAACACTAACACAAGTGCAAAAAGTGGTTTTTCAACAATAACACAAGTGTGAAAAGTGGTTTTTCAACACTATCACAAGTGCAAAAAGTGATTTTTCCACACTAATACAAGTGCAAAAGTGGTTTCCTTCACCAACACAAGTGCGAAAAGTGGTTTTTCAACACGAACACAAGTGCGAAAAGTGGTTTTTCAACACTAACACAAGTGCGAAAAGTGGTTTTTCAACACTAACACAAGTGCGAAAAGTGGTTTTTCAACACTAACACAAGTGCGAAAAGTGGTTTTTCCACACTAATACAAGTGCAATAGTGGTTTCCTGCACAAACACAAGTGCGAAAAGTGGTTTTTCAACACTAACACAAGTGCGAAAAGTGGTTTTTCAACACTAACACAAGTGCGAAAAGTAGTTTTTCAACACTATCACAAGTGCAAAAAGTGTTTATTCCACACTAATACAAGTGCAAAAGTGGTTTCCTGCACCAACACAAGTGCGAAAAGTGGTTTTTCAACACCAACACAAGTGCGAAAAGTGGTTTTTCAACACTAACACAAGTGCGAAAAGTGGTTTTTCAACAATATCACAAGTGCAAAAAGTGTTTTTTCCACACTAATACAAGTGCAAAAGTGGTTTCCTGCACTAACACAAGTGCGAAAAGTGGTTTTTCAACACTAACACAAGTGCGAAAAGTGGTTTTTCCACACTAATACAAGTGCAAACGTGGTTTCCTGCACAAACACAATTGCGAAAAGTGGTTTTTCAACACTAACACAAGTGCGAAAAGTGGTTTTTCAACACTAACACAAGTGCGAAAAGTGGTTTTTCCACACTAATACAAGTGCAAAAGTGGTTCCCTGCACCAACACAAGTGCGAAAAGTGGTTTTTCAACACTAACACAAGTGCGAAAAGTGGTTTTTCAACACTAACACAAGTGCGAAAAGTGGTTTTTCCACACTAATACAAGTGCAAAAGTGGTTTCCTGCACCAACACAAGTGCGAAAAGTGGTTTTTCAACACTAACACAAGTGCGAAAAGTGGTTTTCCAACACTAACACAAGTGCGAAAAGTGGTTTTTCAACACTATCACAAGTGCAAAAAGTGTTTTTTCCACACTAATACAAGTGCAAAAGTGGTTTCCTGCACCAACACAAGTGCGAAAAGTGGTTTTTCAACACTAACACAAGTGCGAAAAGTGGTTCTTCAACACTATCACAAGTGCGAAAAGTGGTTTTTCCACACTAATACAAGTGCAAAAGTGGTTTCCTGCACCAACACAAGTGCGAAAAGTGATTTTTCAACACGAACACAAGTGCGTAAAGTGGTTTTTCAACACTATCACAAGTGCAAAAAGTGTTTTTTCCACACTAATACAAGTGTAAAAGTGGTTTCCTGCACCAACACAAGTGCGAAAAGTGGTTTTTCAACACTAACACAAGTGCGAAAAGTGGGTTTTCAACACTAACACAAGTGTGAAAAGTGTTTTTTCCACACCAATACAAGTGCAAAAGTGGTTTCCTGCACCAACACAAGTGCGAAAAGTGGTTTTTCAACACTATCACAAGTGCAAAAAGTGTTTTTTCCACACTAATACAGGAGCAAAAGTGGTTTCCTGCACCAACACAAGTGCGAAAAGTGGTTTTTCAACACTAACACAAGTGCGAAAAGTGGTTTTTCAACACTAACACAAGTGCGAAAAGTGGTTTTTCAACACTATCACAAGTGCAAAAAGTGTTTTTTCCACACTAATACAAGTGCAAAAGTGGTTTCCTGCACCAACACAAGTGCGAAAAGTGGTTTTTCAACACTAACACAAGTGCAAAAAGTGGTTTTTCAACAATAACACAAGTGTGAAAAGTGGTTTTTCAACACTATCACAAGTGCAAAAAGTGGTTTTTCCACACTAATACAAGTGCAAAAGTGGTTTCCTTCACCAACACAAGTGCGAAAAGTGGTTTTTCAACACGAACACAAGTGCGAAAAGTGGTTTTTCAACACTAACACAAGTGCGAAAAGTGGTTTTTCAACACTAACACAAGTGCGAAAAGTGGTTTTTCAACACTAACACAAGTGCGAAAAGTGGTTTTTCCACACTAATACAAGTGCAATAGTGGTTTCCTGCACAAACACAAGTGCGAAAAGTGGTTTTTCAACACTAACACAAGTGCGAAAAGTGGTTTTTCAACACTAACACAAGTGCGAAAAGTAGTTTTTCAACACTATCACAAGTGCAAAAAGTGTTTATTCCACATTAATACAAGTGCAAAAGTGGTTTCCTGCACCAACACAAGTGCGAAAAGTGGTTTTTCAACACCAACACAAGTGCGAAAAGTGGTTTTTCAACACTAACACAAGTGCGAAAAGTGGTTTTTCAACACTATCACAAGTGCAAAAAGTGTTTTTTCCACACTAATACAAGTGCAAAAGTGGTTTCCTGCACTAACACAAGTGCGAAAAGTGGTTTTTCAACACTAACACAAGTGCGAAAAGTGGTTTTTCCACACTAATACAAGTGCAAAAGTGGTTTCCTGCACCAACACAATTGCGAAAAGTGGTTTTTCAACACTAACACAAGTGCGAAAAGTGGTTTTTCAACACTAACACAAGTGCGAAAAGTGGTTTTTCCACACTAATACAAGTGCAAAAGTGGTTCCCTGCACCAACACAATTGCGAAAAGTGGTTTTTCAACACTAACACAAGTGCGAAAAGTGGTTTTTCAACACTAACACAAGTGCGAAAAGTGGTTTTTCAACACTATCACAAGTGCAAAAAGTGTTTTTTCCACACTAATACAAGTGCAAAAGTGGTTTCCTGCACCAACACAAGTGCGAAAAGTGGTTTTTCAATACTAACACAAGTGCGAAAAGTGGTTTTTCAACACTAACACAAGTGCGAAAAGTGGTTTTTCCACACTAATACAAGTGCGAAAAGTGGTTTTTCAACACTAACACAAGTGCGAAAAGTGGTTTTTCCACACTAATACAAGTGCAAAAGTGGTTCCCTGCACCAACACAAGTGCGAAAAGTGGTTTTTCAACACTATCACAAGTGCAAAAAGTGTTTTTTCCACACTAATACAAGTGCAAAAGTGGTTTCCAGCACCAACACAAGTGCGAAAAGTGGTTTTTCAACACTAACACAAGTGCGGAAAGTGGTTTTTCAACACTAACACAAGTGCGAAAAGTGGTTTTTCAACACTATCACAAGTGCAAAAAGTGTTTTTTCCACACTAATACAAGTGCAAAAGTGGTTTCCTGCACCAACACAAGTGCGAAAAGTGGTTTTTCAATACTAACACAAGTGCGAAAAGTGGTTTTTCAACACTAACACAAGTGCGAAAAGTGGTTTTTCCACACTAATACAAGTGCAAAAGTGGTTTCCTGCACCAACACAAGTGCGAAAGGTGGTTTTTCAACACTAACACAAGTGCGAAAAGTGGTTTTCCAACACTAACACAAGTGCGAAAAGTGGTTTTTCAACACTATCACAAGTGCAAAAAGTGTTTTTTCCACACTAATACAAGTGCAAAAGTGGTTTCCTGCACCAACACAATTGCGAAAAGTGGTTTTTCAACACTAACACAAGTGCGAAAAGTGGTTTTTCAACACTAACACAAGTGCGAAAAGTGGTTTTTCCACACTAATACAAGTGCAAAAGTGGTTCCCTGCACCAACACAAGTGCGAAAAGTGGTTTTTCAACACTAACACAAGTGCGAAAAGTGGTTTTTCAACACTAACACAAGTGCGAAAAGTGGTTTTTCCACACTAATACAAGTGCAAAAGTGGTTTCCTGCACCAACACAAGTGCGAAAAGTGGTTTTTCAACACTAACACAAGTGCGAAAAGTGGTTTTCCAACACTAACACAAGTGCGAAAAGTGGTTTTTCAACACTAACACAAGTGCAAAAAGTGGTTTTTCAACAATAACACAAGTGTGAAAAGTGGTTTTTCAACACTATCACAAGTGCAAAAAGTGGTTTTTCCACACTAATACAAGTGCAAAAGTGGTTTCCTTCACCAACACAAGTGCGAAAAGTGGTTTTTCAACACGAACACAAGTGCGAAAAGTGGTTTTTCAACACTAACACAAGTGCGATAAGTGGTTTTTCAACACTAACACAAGTGCGAAAAGTGGTTTTTCAACACTAACACAAGTGCGAAAAGTGGTTTTTCCACACTAATACAAGTGCAATAGTGGTTTCCTGCACAAACACAAGTGCGAAAAGTGGTTTTTCAACACTAACACAAGTGCGAAAAGTGGTTTTTCCACACTAATACAAGTGCAAAAGTGGTTCCCTGCACCAACACAATTGCGAAAAGTGGTTTTTCAACACTAACACAAGTGCGAAAAGTGGTTTTTCAACACTAACACAAGTGCGAAAAGTGGTTTTTCAACACTATCACAAGTGCAAAAAGTGTTTTTTCCACACTAATACAAGTGCAAAAGTGGTTTCCTGCACCAACACAAGTGCGAAAAGTGGTTTTTCAATACTAACACAAGTGCGAAAAGTGGTTTTTCAACACTAACACAAGTGCGAAAAGTGGTTTTTCCACACTAATACAAGTGCGAAAAGTGGTTTTTCAACACTAACACAAGTGCGAAAAGTGGTTTTTCCACACTAATACAAGTGCAAAAGTGGTTCCCTGCACCAACACAAGTGCGAAAAGTGGTTTTTCAACACTATCACAAGTGCAAAAAGTGTTTTTTCCACACTAATACAAGTGCAAAAGTGGTTTCCAGCACCAACACAAGTGCGAAAAGTGGTTTTTCAACACTAACACAAGTGCGGAAAGTGGTTTTTCAACACTAACACAAGTGCGAAAAGTGGTTTTTCAACACTATCACAAGTGCAAAAAGTGTTTTTTCCACACTAATACAAGTGCAAAAGTGGTTTCCTGCACCAACACAATTGCGAAAAGTGGTTTTTCAACACTAACACAAGTGCGAAAAGTGGTTTTTCAACACTAACACAAGTGCGAAAAGTGGTTTTTCCACACTAATACAAGTGCAAAAGTGGTTCCCTGCACCAACACAAGTGCGAAAAGTGGTTTTTCAACACTAACACAAGTGCGAAAAGTGGTTTTTCAACACTAACACAAGTGCGAAAAGTGGTTTTTCCACACTAATACAAGTGCAAAAGTGGTTTCCTGCACCAACACAAGTGCGAAAAGTGGTTTTTCAACACTAACACAAGTGCGAAAAGTGGTTTTCCAACACTAACACAAGTGCGAAAAGTGGTTTTTCAACACTAACACAAGTGCAAAAAGTGGTTTTTCAACAATAACACAAGTGTGAAAAGTGGTTTTTCAACACTATCACAAGTGCAAAAAGTGGTTTTTCCACACTAATACAAGTGCAAAAGTGGTTTCCTTCACCAACACAAGTGCGAAAAGTGGTTTTTCAACACGAACACAAGTGCGAAAAGTGGTTTTTCAACACTAACACAAGTGCGATAAGTGGTTTTTCAACACTAACACAAGTGCGAAAAGTGGTTTTTCAACACTAACACAAGTGCGAAAAGTGGTTTTTCCACACTAATACAAGTGCAATAGTGGTTTCCTGCACAAACACAAGTGCGAAAAGTGGTTTTTCAACACTAACACAAGTGCGAAAAGTGGTTTTTCAACACTAACACAAGTGCGAAAAGTAGTTTTTCAACACTATCACAAGTGCAAAAAGTGTTTATTCCACACTAATACAAGTGCAAAAGTGGTTTCCTGCACCAACACAAGTGCGAAAAGTGGTTTTTCAACACCAACACAAGTGCGAAAAGTGGTTTTTCAACACTAACACAAGTGCGAAAAGTGGTTTTTCAACAATATCACAAGTGCAAAAAGTGTTTTTTCCACACTAATACAAGTGCAAAAGTGGTTTCCTGCACTAACACAAGTGCGAAAAGTGGTTTTTCAACACTAACACAAGTGCGAAAAGTGGTTTTTCCACACTAATACAAGTGCAAAAGTGGTTTCCTGCACAAACACAATTGCGAAAAGTGGTTTTTCAACACTAACACAAGTGCGAAAAGTGGTTTTTCAACACTAACACAAGTGCGAAAAGTGGTTTTTCCACACTAATACAAGTGCAAAAGTGGTTCCCTGCACCAACACAAGTGCGAAAAGTGGTTTTTCAACACTAACACAAGTGCGAAAAGTGGTTTTTCAACACTAACACAAGTGCGAAAAGTGGTTTTTCCACACTAATACAAGTGCAAAAGTGGTTTCCTGCACCAACACAAGTGCGAAAAGTGGTTTTTCAACACTAACACAAGTGCGAAAAGTGGTTTTCCAACACTAACACAAGTGCGAAAAGTGGTTTTTCAACACTATCACAAGTGCAAAAAGTGTTTTTTCCACACTAATACAAGTGCAAAAGTGGTTTCCTGCACCAACACAAGTGCGAAAAGTGGTTTTTCAACACTAACACAAGTGCGAAAAGTGGTTCTTCAACACTATCACAAGTGCGAAAAGTGGTTTTTCCACACTAATACAAGTGCAAAAGTGGTTTCCTGCACCAACACAAGTGCGAAAAGTGATTTTTCAACACGAACACAAGTGCGTAAAGTGGTTTTTCAACACTATCACAAGTGCAAAAAGTGTTTTTTCCACACTAATACAAGTGTAAAAGTGGTTTCCTGCACCAACACAAGTGCGAAAAGTGGTTTTTCAACACTAACACAAGTGCGAAAAGTGGGTTTTCAACACTAACACAAGTGTGAAAAGTGTTTTTTCCACACCAATACAAGTGCAAAAGTGGTTTCCTGCACCAACACAAGTGCGAAAAGTGGTTTTTCAACACTATCACAAGTGCAAAAAGTGTTTTTTCCACACTAATACAGGAGCAAAAGTGGTTTCCTGCACCAACACAAGTGCGAAAAGTGGTTTTTCAACACTAACACAAGTGCGAAAAGTGGTTTTTCAACACTAACACAAGTGCGAAAAGTGGTTTTTCAACACTATCACAAGTGCAAAAAGTGTTTATTCCACACTAATACAAGTGCAAAAGTGGTTTCCTGCACCAACACAAGTGCGAAAAGTGGTTTTTCAACACCAACACAAGTGCGAAAAGTGGTTTTTCAACACTAACACAAGTGCGAAAAGTGGTTTTTCAACACTATCACAAGTGCAAAAAGTGTTTTTTCCACACTAATACAAGTGCAAAAGTGGTTTCCTGCACTAACACAAGTGCGAAAAGTGGTTTTTCAACACTAACACAAGTGCGAAAAGTGGTTTTTCCACACTAATACAAGTGCAAAAGTGGTTTCCTGCACCAACACAATTGCGAAAAGTGGTTTTTCAACACTAACACAAGTGCGAAAAGTGGTTTTTCAACACTAACACAAGTGCGAAAAGTGGTTTTTCCACACTAATACAAGTGCAAAAGTGGTTCCCTGCACCAACACAATTGCGAAAAGTGGTTTTTCAACACTAACACAAGTGCGAAAAGTGGTTTTTCAACACTAACACAAGTGCGAAAAGTGGTTTTTCAAAACTATCACAAGTGCAAAAAGTGTTTTTTCCACACTAATACAAGTGCAAAAGTGGTTTCCTGCACCAACACAAGTGCGAAAAGTGGTTTTTCAATACTAACACAAGTGCGAAAAGTGGTTTTTCAACACTAACACAAGTGCGAAAAGTGGTTTTTCCACACTAATACAAGTGCGAAAAGTGGTTTTTCAACACTAACACAAGTGCGAAAAGTGGTTTTTCCACACTAATACAAGTGCAAAAGTGGTTCCCTGCACCAACACAAGTGCGAAAAGTGGTTTTTCAACACTATCACAAGTGCAAAAAGTGTTTTTTCCACACTAATACAAGTGCAAAAGTGGTTTCCAGCACCAACACAAGTGCGAAAAGTGGTTTTTCAACACTAACACAAGTGCGGAAAGTGGTTTTTCAACACTAACACAAGTGCGAAAAGTGGTTTTTCAACACTATCACAAGTGCAAAAAGTGTTTTTTCCACACTAATACAAGTGCAAAAGTGGTTTCCTGCACCAACACAAGTGCGAAAAGTGGTTTTTCAATACTAACACAAGTGCGAAAAGTGGTTTTTCAACACTAACACAAGTGCGAAAAGTGGTTTTTCCACACTAATACAAGTGCAAAAGTGGTTTCCTGCACCAACACAAGTGCGAAAGGTGGTTTTTCAACACTAACACAAGTGCGAAAAGTGGTTTTCCAACACTAACACAAGTGCGAAAAGTGGTTTTTCAACACTATCACAAGTGCAAAAAGTGTTTTTTCCACACTAATACAAGTGCAAAAGTGGTTTCCTGCACCAACACAATTGCGAAAAGTGGTTTTTCAACACTAACACAAGTGCGAAAAGTGGTTTTTCAACACTAACACAAGTGCGAAAAGTGGTTTTTCCACACTAATACAAGTGCAAAAGTGGTTCCCTGCACCAACACAAGTGCGAAAAGTGGTTTTTCAACACTAACACAAGTGCGAAAAGTGGTTTTTCAACACTAACACAAGTGCGAAAAGTGGTTTTTCCACACTAATACAAGTGCAAAAGTGGTTTCCTGCACCAACACAAGTGCGAAAAGTGGTTTTTCAACACTAACACAAGTGCGAAAAGTGGTTTTCCAACACCAACACAAGTGCGAAAAGTGGTTTTTCAACACTAACACAAGTGCGGAAAGTGGTTTTTCAACACTAACACAAGTGCGAAAAGTGGTTTTTCAACACTATCACAAGTGCAAAAAGTGTTTTTTCCACACTAATACAAGTGCAAAAGTGGTTTCCTGCACCAACACAATTGCGAAAAGTGGTTTTTCAACACTAACACAAGTGCGAAAAGTGGTTTTTCAACACTAACACAAGTGCGAAAAGTGGTTTTTCCACACTAATACAAGTGCAAAAGTGGTTCCCTGCACCAACACAAGTGCGAAAAGTGGTTTTTCAACACTAACACAAGTGCGAAAAGTGGTTTTTCAACACTAACACAAGTGCGAAAAGTGGTTTTTCCACACTAATACAAGTGCAAAAGTGGTTTCCTGCACCAACACAAGTGCGAAAAGTGGTTTTTCAACACTAACACAAGTGCGAAAAGTGGTTTTCCAACACTAACACAAGTGCGAAAAGTGGTTTTTCAACACTAACACAAGTGCAAAAAGTGGTTTTTCAACAATAACACAAGTGTGAAAAGTGGTTTTTCAACACTATCACAAGTGCAAAAAGTGGTTTTTCCACACTAATACAAGTGCAAAAGTGGTTTCCTTCACCAACACAAGTGCGAAAAGTGGTTTTTCAACACGAACACAAGTGCGAAAAGTGGTTTTTCAACACTAACACAAGTGCGATAAGTGGTTTTTCAACACTAACACAAGTGCGAAAAGTGGTTTTTCAACACTAACACAAGTGCGAAAAGTGGTTTTTCCACACTAATACAAGTGCAATAGTGGTTTCCTGCACAAACACAAGTGCGAAAAGTGGTTTTTCAACACTAACACAAGTGCGAAAAGTGGTTTTTCAACACTAACACAAGTGCGAAAAGTAGTTTTTCAACACTATCACAAGTGCAAAAAGTGTTTATTCCACACTAATACAAGTGCAAAAGTGGTTTCCTGCACCAACACAAGTGCGAAAAGTGGTTTTTCAACACCAACACAAGTGCGAAAAGTGGTTTTTCAACACTAACACAAGTGCGAAAAGTGGTTTTTCAACAATATCACAAGTGCAAAAAGTGTTTTTTCCACACTAATACAAGTGCAAAAGTGGTTTCCTGCACTAACACAAGTGCGAAAAGTGGTTTTTCAACACTAACACAAGTGCGAAAAGTGGTTTTTCCACACTAATACAAGTGCAAAAGTGGTTTCCTGCACAAACACAATTGCGAAAAGTGGTTTTTCAACACTAACACAAGTGCGAAAAGTGGTTTTTCAACACTAACACAAGTGCGAAAAGTGGTTTTTCCACACTAATACAAGTGCAAAAGTGGTTCCCCTGCACCAACACAAGTGCGAAAAGTGGTTTTTCAACACTAACACAAGTGCGAAAAGTGGTTTTTCAACACTAACACAAGTGCGAAAAGTGGTTTTTCCACACTAATACAAGTGCAAAAGTGGTTTCCTGCACCAACACAAGTGCGAAAAGTGGTTTTTCAACACTAACACAAGTGCGAAAAGTGGTTTTCCAACACTAACACAAGTGCGAAAAGTGGTTTTTCAACACTATCACAAGTGCAAAAAGTGTTTTTTCCACACTAATACAAGTGCAAAAGTGGTTTCCTGCACCAACACAAGTGCGAAAAGTGGTTTTTCAACACTAACACAAGTGCGAAAAGTGGTTCTTCAACACTATCACAAGTGCGAAAAGTGGTTTTTCCACACTAATACAAGTGCAAAAGTGGTTTCCTGCACCAACACAAGTGCGAAAAGTGATTTTTCAACACGAACACAAGTGCGTAAAGTGGTTTTTCAACACTATCACAAGTGCAAAAAGTGTTTTTTCCACACTAATACAAGTGTAAAAGTGGTTTCCTGCACCAACACAAGTGCGAAAAGTGGTTTTTCAACACTAACACAAGTGCGAAAAGTGGGTTTTCAACACTAACACAAGTGTGAAAAGTGTTTTTTCCACACCAATACAAGTGCAAAAGTGGTTTCCTGCACCAACACAAGTGCGAAAAGTGGTTTTTCAACACTAACACAAGTGCGAAAAGTGGTTTTTCAACACTAACACAAGTGCGAAAAGTGGTTTTTCAACACTATCACAAGTGCAAAAAGTGTTTATTCCACACTAATACAAGTGCAAAAGTGGTTTCCTGCACCAACACAAGTGCGAAAAGTGGTTTTTCAACACCAACACAAGTGCGAAAAGTGGTTTTTCAACACTAACACAAGTGCGAAAAGTGGTTTTTCAACACTATCACAAGTGCAAAAAGTGTTTTTTCCACACTAATACAAGTGCAAAAGTGGTTTCCTGCACTAACACAAGTGCGAAAAGTGGTTTTTCAACACTAACACAAGTGCGAAAAGTGGTTTTTCCACACTAATACAAGTGCAAAAGTGGTTTCCTGCACCAACACAATTGCGAAAAGTGGTTTTTCAACACTAACACAAGTGCGAAAAGTGGTTTTTCAACACTAACACAAGTGCGAAAAGTGGTTTTTCCACACTAATACAAGTGCAAAAGTGGTTCCCTGCACCAACACAATTGCGAAAAGTGGTTTTTCAACACTAACACAAGTGCGAAAAGTGGTTTTTCAACACTAACACAAGTGCGAAAAGTGGTTTTTCAAAACTATCACAAGTGCAAAAAGTGTTTTTTCCACACTAATACAAGTGCAAAAGTGGTTTCCTGCACCAACACAAGTGCGAAAAGTGTTTTTCAATACTAACACAAGTGCGAAAAGTGGTTTTTCAACACTAACACAAGTGCGAAAAGTGGTTTTTCCACACTAATACAAGTGCGAAAAGTGGTTTTTCAACACTAACACAAGTGCGAAAAGTGGTTTTTCCACACTAATACAAGTGCAAAAGTGGTTCCCTGCACCAACACAAGTGCGAAAAGTGGTTTTTCAACACTATCACAAGTGCAAAAAGTGTTTTTTCCACACTAATACAAGTGCAAAAGTGGTTTCCAGCACCAACACAAGTGCGAAAAGTGGTTTTTCAACACTAACACAAGTGCGGAAAGTGGTTTTTCAACACTAACACAAGTGCGAAAAGTGGTTTTTCAACACTATCACAAGTGCAAAAAGTGTTTTTTCCACACTAATACAAGTGCAAAAGTGGTTTCCTGCACCAACACAAGTGCGAAAAGTGGTTTTTCAATACTAACACAAGTGCGAAAAGTGGTTTTTCAACACTAACACAAGTGCGAAAAGTGGTTTTTTCCACACTAATACAAGTGCAAAAGTGGTTTCCTGCACCAACACAAGTGCGAAAGGTGGTTTTTCAACACTAACACAAGTGCGAAAAGTGGTTTTCCAACACTAACACAAGTGCGAAAAGTGGTTTTTCAACACTATCACAAGTGCAAAAAGTGTTTTTTCCACACTAATACAAGTGCAAAAGTGGTTTCCTGCACCAACACAATTGCGAAAAGTGGTTTTTCAACACTAACACAAGTGCGAAAAGTGGTTTTTCAACACTAACACAAGTGCGAAAAGTGGTTTTTCCACACTAATACAAGTGCAAAAGTGGTTCCCTGCACCAACACAAGTGCGAAAAGTGGTTTTTCAACACTAACACAAGTGCGAAAAGTGGTTTTTCAACACTAACACAAGTGCGAAAAGTGGTTTTTCCACACTAATACAAGTGCAAAAGTGGTTTCCTGCACCAACACAAGTGCGAAAAGTGGTTTTTCAACACTAACACAAGTGCGAAAAGTGGTTTTCCAACACTAACACAAGTGCGAAAAGTGGTTTTTCAACACTAACACAAGTGCAAAAAGTGGTTTTTCAACAATAACACAAGTGTGAAAAGTGGTTTTTCAACACTATCACAAGTGCAAAAAGTGGTTTTTCCACACTAATACAAGTGCAAAAGTGGTTTCCTTCACCAACACAAGTGCGAAAAGTGGTTTTTCAACACGAACACAAGTGCGAAAAGTGGTTTTTCAACACTAACACAAGTGCGATAAGTGGTTTTTCAACACTAACACAAGTGCAAAAAGTGTTTTTTCCACACTAATACAAGTGCAAAGGTGGTTTCCAGCACCAACACAAGTGCGAAAAGTGGTTTTTCAACACTAACACAAGTGCGGAAAGTGGTTTTTCAACACTAACACAAGTGCGAAAAGTGGTTTTTCAACACTATCACAAGTGCAAAAAGTGTTTTTTCCACACTAATACAAGTGCAAAAGTGGTTTCCTGCACCAACACAATTGCGAAAAGTGGTTTTTCAACACTAACACAAGTGCGAAAAGTGGTTTTTCAACACTAACACAAGTGCGAAAAGTGGTTTTTCCACACTAATACAAGTGCAAAAGTGGTTCCCTGCACCAACACAAGTGCGAAAAGTGGTTTTTCAACACTAACACAAGTGCGAAAAGTGGTTTTTCAACACTAACACAAGTGCGAAAAGTGGTTTTTCCACACTAATACAAGTGCAAAAGTGGTTTCCTGCACCAACACAAGTGCGAAAAGTGGTTTTTCAACACTAACACAAGTGCGAAAAGTGGTTTTCCAACACTAACACAAGTGCGAAAAGTGGTTTTTCAACACTAACACAAGTGCAAAAAGTGGTTTTTCAACAATAACACAAGTGTGAAAAGTGGTTTTTCAACACTATCACAAGTGCAAAAAGTGGTTTTTCCACACTAATACAAGTGCAAAAGTGGTTTCCTTCACCAACACAAGTGCGAAAAGTGGTTTTTCAACACGAACACAAGTGCGAAAAGTGGTTTTTCAACACTAACACAAGTGCGATAAGTGGTTTTTCAACACTAACACAAGTGCGAAAAGTGGTTTTTCAACACTAACACAAGTGCGAAAAGTGGTTTTTCCACACTAATACAAGTGCAATAGTGGTTTCCTGCACAAACACAAGTGCGAAAAGTGGTTTTTCAACACTAACACAAGTGCGAAAAGTGGTTTTTCAACACTAACACAAGTGCGAAAAGTAGTTTTTCAACACTATCACAAGTGCAAAAAGTGTTTATTCCACACTAATTAATACAAGTGCAAAAGTGGTTTCCTGCACCAACACAAGTGCGAAAAGTGGTTTTTCAACACCAACACAAGTGCGAAAAGTGGTTTTTCAACACTAACACAAGTGCGAAAAGTGGTTTTTCAACAATATCACAAGTGCAAAAAGTGTTTTTTCCACACTAATACAAGTGCAAAAGTGGTTTCCTGCACTAACACAAGTGCGAAAAGTGGTTTTTCAACACTAACACAAGTGCGAAAAGTGGTTTTTCCACACTAATACAAGTGCAAAAGTGGTTTCCTGCACAAACACAATTGCGAAAAGTGGTTTTTCAACACTAACACAAGTGCGAAAAGTGGTTTTTCAACACTAACACAAGTGCGAAAAGTGGTTTTTCCACACTAATACAAGTGCAAAAGTGGTTCCCTGCACCAACACAAGTGCGAAAAGTGGTTTTTCAACACTAACACAAGTGCGAAAAGTGGTTTTTCAACACTAACACAAGTGCGAAAAGTGGTTTTTCCACACTAATACAAGTGCAAAAGTGGTTTCCTGCACCAACACAAGTGCGAAAAGTGGTTTTTCAACACTAACACAAGTGCGAAAAGTGGTTTTCCAACACTAACACAAGTGCGAAAAGTGGTTTTTCAACACTATCACAAGTGCAAAAAGTGTTTTTTCCACACTAATACAAGTGCAAAAGTGGTTTCCTGCACCAACACAAGTGCGAAAAGTGGTTTTTCAACACTAACACAAGTGCGAAAAGTGGTTCTTCAACACTATCACAAGTGCGAAAAGTGGTTTTTCCACACTAATACAAGTGCAAAAGTGGTTTCCTGCACCAACACAAGTGCGAAAAGTGATTTTTCAACACGAACACAAGTGCGTAAAGTGGTTTTTCAACACTATCACAAGTGCAAAAAGTGTTTTTTCCACACTAATACAAGTGTAAAAGTGGTTTCCTGCACCAACACAAGTGCGAAAAGTGGTTTTTCAACACTAACACAAGTGCGAAAAGTGGGTTTTCAACACTAACACAAGTGTGAAAAGTGTTTTTTCCACACCAATACAAGTGCAAAAGTGGTTTCCTGCACCAACACAAGTGCGAAAAGTGGTTTTTCAACACTATCACAAGTGCAAAAAGTGTTTTTTCCACACTAATACAGGAGCAAAAGTGGTTTCCTGCACCAACACAAGTGCGAAAAGTGGTTTTTCAACACTAACACAAGTGCGAAAAGTGGTTTTTCAACACTAACACAAGTGCGAAAAGTGGTTTTTCAACACTATCACAAGTGCAAAAAGTGTTTATTCCACACTAATACAAGTGCAAAAGTGGTTTCCTGCACCAACACAAGTGCGAAAAGTGGTTTTTCAACACCAACACAAGTGCGAAAAGTGGTTTTTCAACACTAACACAAGTGCGAAAAGTGGTTTTTCAACACTATCACAAGTGCAAAAAGTGTTTTTTCCACACTAATACAAGTGCAAAAGTGGTTTCCTGCACTAACACAAGTGCGAAAAGTGGTTTTTCAACACTAACACAAGTGCGAAAAGTGGTTTTTCCACACTAATACAAGTGCAAAAGTGGTTTCCTGCACCAACACAATTGCGAAAAGTGGTTTTTCAACACTAACACAAGTGCGAAAAGTGGTTTTTCAACACTAACACAAGTGCGAAAAGTGGTTTTTCCACACTAATACAAGTGCAAAAGTGGTTCCCTGCACCAACACAATTGCGAAAAGTGGTTTTTCAACACTAACACAAGTGCGAAAAGTGGTTTTTCAACACTAACACAAGTGCGAAAAGTGGTTTTTCAAAACTATCACAAGTGCAAAAAGTGTTTTTTCCACACTAATACAAGTGCAAAAGTGGTTTCCTGCACCAACACAAGTGCGAAAAGTGGTTTTTCAATACTAACACAAGTGCGAAAAGTGGTTTTTCAACACTAACACAAGTGCGAAAAGTGGTTTTTCCACACTAATACAAGTGCGAAAAGTGGTTTTTCAACACTAACACAAGTGCGAAAAGTGGTTTTTCCACACTAATACAAGTGCAAAAGTGGTTCCCTGCACCAACACAAGTGCGAAAAGTGGTTTTTCAACACTATCACAAGTGCAAAAAGTGTTTTTTCCACACTAATACAAGTGCAAAAGTGGTTTCCAGCACCAACACAAGTGCGAAAAGTGGTTTTTCAACACTAACACAAGTGCGGAAAGTGGTTTTTCAACACTAACACAAGTGCGAAAAGTGGTTTTTCAACACTATCACAAGTGCAAAAAGTGTTTTTTCCACACTAATACAAGTGCAAAAGTGGTTTCCTGCACCAACACAAGTGCGAAAAGTGGTTTTTCAATACTAACACAAGTGCGAAAAGTGGTTTTTCAACACTAACACAAGTGCGAAAAGTGGTTTTTCCACACTAATACAAGTGCAAAAGTGGTTTCCTGCACCAACACAAGTGCGAAAGGTGGTTTTTCAACACTAACACAAGTGCGAAAAGTGGTTTTCCAACACTAACACAAGTGCGAAAAGTGGTTTTTCAACACTATCACAAGTGCAAAAAGTGTTTTTTCCACACTAATACAAGTGCAAAAGTGGTTTCCTGCACCAACACAATTGCGAAAAGTGGTTTTTCAACACTAACACAAGTGCGAAAAGTGGTTTTTCAACACTAACACAAGTGCGAAAAGTGGTTTTTCCACACTAATACAAGTGCAAAAGTGGTTCCCTGCACCAACACAAGTGCGAAAAGTGGTTTTTCAACACTAACACAAGTGCGAAAAGTGGTTTTTCAACACTAACACAAGTGCGAAAAGTGGTTTTTCCACACTAATACAAGTGCAAAAGTGGTTTCCTGCACCAACACAAGTGCGAAAAGTGGTTTTTCAACACTAACACAAGTGCGAAAAGTGGTTTTCCAACACTAACACAAGTGCGAAAAGTGGTTTTTCAACACTAACACAAGTGCGGAAAGTGGTTTTTCAACACTAACACAAGTGCGAAAAGTGGTTTTTCAACACTATCACAAGTGCAAAAAGTGTTTTTTCCACACTAATACAAGTGCAAAAGTGGTTTCCTGCACCAACACAATTGCGAAAAGTGGTTTTTCAACACTAACACAAGTGCGAAAAGTGGTTTTTCAACACTAACACAAGTGCGAAAAGTGGTTTTTCCACACTAATACAAGTGCAAAAGTGGTTCCCTGCACCAACACAAGTGCGAAAAGTGGTTTTTCAACACTAACACAAGTGCGAAAAGTGGTTTTTCAACACTAACACAAGTGCGAAAAGTGGTTTTTCCACACTAATACAAGTGCAAAAGTGGTTTCCTGCACCAACACAAGTGCGAAAAGTGGTTTTTCAACACTAACACAAGTGCGAAAAGTGGTTTTCCAACACTAACACAAGTGCGAAAAGTGGTTTTTCAACACTAACACAAGTGCAAAAAGTGGTTTTTCAACAATAACACAAGTGTGAAAAGTGGTTTTTCAACACTATCACAAGTGCAAAAAGTGGTTTTTCCACACTAATACAAGTGCAAAAGTGGTTTCCTTCACCAACACAAGTGCGAAAAGTGGTTTTTCAACACGAACACAAGTGCGAAAAGTGGTTTTTCAACACTAACACAAGTGCGATAAGTGGTTTTTCAACACTAACACAAGTGCGAAAAGTGGTTTTTCAACACTAACACAAGTGCGAAAAGTGGTTTTTCCACACTAATACAAGTGCAATAGTGGTTTCCTGCACAAACACAAGTGCGAAAAGTGGTTTTTCAACACTAACACAAGTGCGAAAAGTGGTTTTTCAACACTAACACAAGTGCGAAAAGTAGTTTTTCAACACTATCACAAGTGCAAAAAGTGTTTATTCCACACTAATACAAGTGCAAAAGTGGTTTCCTGCACCAACACAAGTGCGAAAAGTGGTTTTTCAACACCAACACAAGTGCGAAAAGTGGTTTTTCAACACTAACACAAGTGCGAAAAGTGGTTTTTCAACAATATCACAAGTGCAAAAAGTGTTTTTTCCACACTAATACAAGTGCAAAAGTGGTTTCCTGCACTAACACAAGTGCGAAAAGTGGTTTTTCAACACTAACACAAGTGCGAAAAGTGGTTTTTCCACACTAATACAAGTGCAAAAGTGGTTTCCTGCACAAACACAATTGCGAAAAGTGGTTTTTCAACACTAACACAAGTGCGAAAAGTGGTTTTTCAACACTAACACAAGTGCGAAAAGTGGTTTTTCCACACTAATACAAGTGCAAAAGTGGTTCCCTGCACCAACACAAGTGCGAAAAGTGGTTTTTCAACACTAACACAAGTGCGAAAAGTGGTTTTTCAACACTAACACAAGTGCGAAAAGTGGTTTTTCCACACTAATACAAGTGCAAAAGTGGTTTCCTGCACCAACACAAGTGCGAAAAGTGGTTTTTCAACACTAACACAAGTGCGAAAAGTGGTTTTCCAACACTAACACAAGTGCGAAAAGTGGTTTTTCAACACTATCACAAGTGCAAAAAGTGTTTTTTCCACACTAATACAAGTGCAAAAGTGGTTTCCTGCACCAACACAAGTGCGAAAAGTGGTTTTTCAACACTAACACAAGTGCGAAAAGTGGTTCTTCAACACTATCACAAGTGCGAAAAGTGGTTTTTCCACACTAATACAAGTGCAAAAGTGGTTTCCTGCACCAACACAAGTGCGAAAAGTGATTTTTCAACACGAACACAAGTGCGTAAAGTGGTTTTTCAACACTATCACAAGTGCAAAAAGTGTTTTTTCCACACTAATACAAGTGTAAAAGTGGTTTCCTGCACCAACACAAGTGCGAAAAGTGGTTTTTCAACACTAACACAAGTGCGAAAAGTGGGTTTTCAACACTAACACAAGTGTGAAAAGTGTTTTTTCCACACCAATACAAGTGCAAAAGTGGTTTCCTGCACCAACACAAGTGCGAAAAGTGGTTTTTCAACACTATCACAAGTGCAAAAAGTGTTTTTTCCACACTAATACAGGAGCAAAAGTGGTTTCCTGCACCAACACAAGTGCGAAAAGTGGTTTTTCAACACTAACACAAGTGCGAAAAGTGGTTTTTCAACACTAACACAAGTGCGAAAAGTGGTTTTTCAACACTATCACAAGTGCAAAAAGTGTTTATTCCACACTAATACAAGTGCAAAAGTGGTTTCCTGCACCAACACAAGTGCGAAAAGTGGTTTTTCAACACCAACACAAGTGCGAAAAGTGGTTTTTCAACACTAACACAAGTGCGAAAAGTGGTTTTTCAACACTATCACAAGTGCAAAAAGTGTTTTTTCCACACTAATACAAGTGCAAAAGTGGTTTCCTGCACTAACACAAGTGCGAAAAGTGGTTTTTCAACACTAACACAAGTGCGAAAAGTGGTTTTTCCACACTAATACAAGTGCAAAAGTGGTTTCCTGCACCAACACAATTGCGAAAAGTGGTTTTTCAACACTAACACAAGTGCGAAAAGTGGTTTTTCAACACTAACACAAGTGCGAAAAGTGGTTTTTCCACACTAATACAAGTGCAAAAGTGGTTCCCTGCACCAACACAATTGCGAAAAGTGGTTTTTCAACACTAACACAAGTGCGAAAAGTGGTTTTTCAACACTAACACAAGTGCGAAAAGTGGTTTTTCAAAACTATCACAAGTGCAAAAAGTGTTTTTTCCACACTAATACAAGTGCAAAAGTGGTTTCCTGCACCAACACAAGTGCGAAAAGTGGTTTTTCAATACTAACACAAGTGCGAAAAGTGGTTTTTCAACACTAACACAAGTGCGAAAAGTGGTTTTTCCACACTAATACAAGTGCGAAAAGTGGTTTTTCAACACTAACACAAGTGCGAAAAGTGGTTTTTCCACACTAATACAAGTGCAAAAGTGGTTCCCTGCACCAACACAAGTGCGAAAAGTGGTTTTTCAACACTATCACAAGTGCAAAAAGTGTTTTTTCCACACTAATACAAGTGCAAAAGTGGTTTCCAGCACCAACACAAGTGCGAAAAGTGGTTTTTCAACACTAACACAAGTGCGGAAAGTGGTTTTTCAACACTAACACAAGTGCGAAAAGTGGTTTTTCAACACTATCACAAGTGCAAAAAGTGTTTTTTCCACACTAATACAAGTGCAAAAGTGGTTTCCTGCACCAACACAAGTGCGAAAAGTGGTTTTTCAATACTAACACAAGTGCGAAAAGTGGTTTTTCAACACTAACACAAGTGCGAAAAGTGGTTTTTCCACACTAATACAAGTGCAAAAGTGGTTTCCTGCACCAACACAAGTGCGAAAGGTGGTTTTTCAACACTAACACAAGTGCGAAAAGTGGTTTTCCAACACTAACACAAGTGCGAAAAGTGGTTTTTCAACACTATCACAAGTGCAAAAAGTGTTTTTTCCACACTAATACAAGTGCAAAAGTGGTTTCCTGCACCAACACAATTGCGAAAAGTGGTTTTTCAACACTAACACAAGTGCGAAAAGTGGTTTTTCAACACTAACACAAGTGCGAAAAGTGGTTTTTCCACACTAATACAAGTGCAAAAGTGGTTCCCTGCACCAACACAAGTGCGAAAAGTGGTTTTTCAACACTAACACAAGTGCGAAAAGTGGTTTTTCAACACTAACACAAGTGCGAAAAGTGGTTTTTCCACACTAATACAAGTGCAAAAGTGGTTTCCTGCACCAACACAAGTGCGAAAAGTGGTTTTTCAACACTAACACAAGTGCGAAAAGTGGTTTTCCAACACTAACACAAGTGCGAAAAGTGGTTTTTCAACACTAACACAAGTGCAAAAAGTGGTTTTTCAACAATAACACAAGTGTGAAAAGTGGTTTTTCAACACTATCACAAGTGCAAAAAGTGGTTTTTCCACACTAATACAAGTGCAAAAGTGGTTTCCTTCACCAACACAAGTGCGAAAAGTGGTTTTTCAACACGAACACAAGTGCGAAAAGTGGTTTTTCAACACTAACACAAGTGCGATAAGTGGTTTTTCAACACTAACACAAGTGCGAAAAGTGGTTTTTCAACACTAACACAAGTGCGAAAAGTGGTTTTTCCACACTAATACAAGTGCAATAGTGGTTTCCTGCACAAACACAAGTGCGAAAAGTGGTTTTTCAACACTAACACAAGTGCGAAAAGTGGTTTTTCAACACTAACACAAGTGCGAAAAGTAGTTTTTCAACACTATCACAAGTGCAAAAAGTGTTTATTCCACACTAATACAAGTGCAAAAGTGGTTTCCTGCACCAACACAAGTGCGAAAAGTGGTTTTTCAACACCAACACAAGTGCGAAAAGTGGTTTTTCAACACTAACACAAGTGCGAAAAGTGGTTTTTCAACACTATCACAAGTGCAAAAAGTGTTTTTTCCACACTAATACAAGTGCAAAAGTGGTTTCCTGCACTAACACAAGTGCGAAAAGTGGTTTTTCAACACTAACACAAGTGCAAAAAGTGGTTTTTCCACACTAATACAAGTGCAAAAGTGGTTTCCTGCACCAACACAAGTGCGAAAAGTGGTTTTTCAACACTAACACAAGTGCGAAAAGTGGTTTTTCAACACTAACACAAGTGCGAAAAGTGGTTTTTCCACACTAATACAAGTGCAAAAGTGGTTCCCTGCACCAACACAAGTGCGAAAAGTTGTTTTTCAACACTATCACAAGTGCAAAAAGTGTTTTTTCCACACTAATACAAGTGCAAAAGTGGTTTCCTGCACCAACACAAGTGCGAAAAGTGGTTTTTCAACACTAACACAAGTGCGGAAAGTGGTTTTTCAACACTAACACAAGTGCGAAAAGTGGTTTTTCAACACTATCACAAGTGCAAAAAGTGTTTTTTCCACACTAATACAAGTGCAAAAGTGGTTTCCTGCACCAACACAAGTGCGAAAAGTGGTTTTTCAACACTAACACAAGTGCGAAAAGTGGTTTTTCAACACTAACACAAGTGCGAAAAGTGGTTTTTCCACACTAATACAAGTGCAAAAGTGGTTTCCTGCACCAACACAAGTGCGAAAAGTGGTTTTTCAACACTAACACAAGTGCGAAAAGTGGTTTTCCAACACTAACACAAGTGCGAAAAGTGGTTTTTCAACACTATCACAAGTGCAAAAAGTGTTTTTTCCACACTAATACAAGTGCAAAAGTGGTTTCTTGCACCAACACAAGTGCGAAAAGTGGTTTTTCAACACTAACACAAGTGCGAAAAGTGGTTCTTCAACACTATCACAAGTGCGAAAAGTGGTTTTTCCACACTAATACAAGTGCAAAAGTGGTTTCCTGCACCAACACAAGTGCGAAAAGTGATTTTTCAACACGAACACAAGTGCGAAAAGTGGTTTTTCAACACTATCACAAGTGCAAAAAGTGTTTTTTCCACACTAATACAAGTGTAAAAGTGGTTTCCTGCACCAACACAAGTGCGAAAAGTGGTTTTTCAACACTAACACAAGTGCGAAAAGTGGGTTTTCAACACTAACACAAGTGTGAAAAGTGTTTTTTCCACACCAATACAAGTGCAAAAGTGGTTTCCTGCACCAACACAAGTGCGAAAAGTGGTTTTTCAACACTATCACAAGTACAAAAAGTGTTTTTTCCACACTAATACAAGAGCAAAAGTGGTTTCCTGCACCAACACAAGTGCGAAAAGTGGTTTTTCAACACTAACACAAGTGCGAAAAGTGGTTTTTCAACACTAACACAAGTGCGAAAAGTGGTTTTTCAACACTATCACAAGTGCAAAAAGTGTTTTTTCCACACTAATACAAGTGCAAAAGTGTTTTCCTGCACCAACACAAGTGCGAAAAGTGGTTTTTCAACACTAACACAAGTGCAAAAAGTGGTTTTTCAACAATAACACAAGTGTGAAAAGTGGTTTTTCAACACTATCACAAGTGCAAAAAGTGGTTTTTCCACACTAATACAAGTGCAAAAGTGGTTTCCTTCACCAACACAAGTGCGAAAAGTGGTTTTTCAACACGAACACAAGTGCGAAAAGTGGTTTTTCAACACTAACACAAGTGCGAAAAGTGGTTTTTCAACACTAACACAAGTGCGAAAAGTGGTTTTCCAACACTAACACAAGTGTGAAAAGTGGTTTTTCCACACTAATACAAGTGCAATAGTGGTTTCCTGCACAAACACAAGTGCGAAAAGTGGTTTTTCAACACTAACACAAGTGCGAAAAGTGGTTTTTCAACACTAACACAAGTGCGAAAAGTAGTTTTTCAACACTATCACAAGTGCAAAAAGTGTTTATTCCACACTAATACAAGTGCAAAAGTGGTTTCCTGCACCAACACAAGTGCGAAAAGTGGTTTTTCAACACCAACACAAGTGCGAAAAGTGGTTTTTCAACACTAACACAAGTGCGAAAAGTGGTTTTTCAACACTATCACAAGTGCAAAAAGTGTTTTTTCCACACTAATACAAGTGCAAAAGTGGTTTCCTGCACTAACACAAGTGCGAAAAGTGGTTTTTCAACACTAACACAAGTGCGAAAAGTGGTTTTTCCACACTAATACAAGTGCAAAAGTGGTTTCCTGCACCAACACAATTGCGAAAAGTGGTTTTTCAACACTAACACAAGTGCGAAAAGTGGTTTTTCAACACTAACACAAGTGCGAAAAGTGGTTTTTCCACACTAATACAAGTGCAAAAGTGGTTCCCTGCACCAACACAAGTGCGAAAAGTGGTTTTTCAACACTAACACAAGTGCGAAAAGTGGTTTTTCAACACTAACACAAGTGCGAAAAGTGGTTTTTCCACACTAATACAAGTGCAAAAGTGGTTTCCTGCACCAACACAAGTGCGAAAAGTGGTTTTTCAACACTAACACAAGTGCGAAAAGTGGTTTTCCAACACTAACACAAGTGCGAAAAGTGGTTTTTCAACACTATCACAAGTGCAAAAAGTGTTTTTTCCACACTAATACAAGTGCAAAAGTGGTTTCCTGCACCAACACAAGTGCGAAAAGTGGTTTTTCAACACTAACACAAGTGCGAAAAGTGGTTCTTCAACACTATCACAAGTGCGAAAAGTGGTTTTTCCACACTAATACAAGTGCAAAACTGGTTTCCTGCACCAACACAAGTGCGAAAAGTGATTTTTCAACACGAACACAAGTGCGTAAAGTGGTTTTTCAACACTATCACAAGTGCAAAAAGTGTTTTTTCCACACTAATACAAGTGTAAAAGTGGTTTCCTGCACCAACACAAGTGCGAAAAGTGGTTTTTCAACACTAACACAAGTGCGAAAAGTGGGTTTTCAACACTAACACAAGTGTGAAAAGTGTTTTTTCCACACCAATACAAGTGCAAAAGTGGTTTCCTGCACCAACACAAGTGCGAAAAGTGGTTTTTCAACACTATCACAAGTGCAAAAAGTGTTTTTTCCACACTAATACAAGAGCAAAAGTGGTTTCCTGCACCAACACAAGTGCGAAAAGTGGTTTTTCAACACTAACACAAGTGCGAAAAGTGGTTTTTCAACACTAACACAAGTGCGAAAAGTGGTTTTTCAACACTATCACAAGTGCAAAAAGTGTTTTTTCCACACTAATACAAGTGCAAAAGTGGTTTCCTGCACCAACACAAGTGCGAAAAGTGGTTTTTCAACACTAACACAAGTGCAAAAAGTGGTTTTTCAACAATAACACAAGTGTGAAAAGTGGTTTTTCAACACTATCACAAGTGCAAAAAGTGATTTTTCCACACTAATACAAGTGCAAAAGTGGTTTCCTTCACCAACACAAGTGCGAAAAGTGGTTTTTCAACACGAACACAAGTGCGAAAAGTGGTTTTTCAACACTAACACAAGTGCGAAAAGTGGTTTTTCAACACTAACACAAGTGCGAAAAGTGGTTTTTCAACACTAACACAAGTGCGAAAAGTGGTTTTTCCACACTAATACAAGTGCAATAGTGGTTTCCTGCACAAACACAAGTGCGAAAAGTGGTTTTTCAACACTAACACAAGTGCGAAAAGTGGTTTTTCAACACTAACACAAGTGCGAAAAGTAGTTTTTCAACACTATCACAAGTGCAAAAAGTGTTTATTCCACACTAATACAAGTGCAAAAGTGGTTTCCTGCACCAACACAAGTGCGAAAAGTGGTTTTTCAACACCAACACAAGTGCGAAAAGTGGTTTTTCAACACTAACACAAGTGCGAAAAGTGGTTTTTCAACACTATCACAAGTGCAAAAAGTTTTTTCCACACTAATACAAGTGCAAAAGTGGTTTCCTGCACTAACACAAGTGCGAAAAGTGGTTTTTCAACAATAACACAAGTGCGAAAAGTGGTTTTTCCACACTAATACAAGTGCAAAAGTGGTTTCCTGCACCAACACAATTGCGAAAAGTGGTTTTTCAACACTAACACAAGTGCGAAAAGTGGTTTTTCAACACTAACACAAGTGCGAAAAGTGGTTTTTCAACACTAACACAAGTGCGAAAAGTGGTTTTTCAACACTATCACAAGTGCAAAAAGTGTTTTTTCCACACTAATACAAGTGCAAAAGTGGTTTCCTGCACCAACACAAGTGCGAAAAGTGGTTTTTCAACACTAACACAAGTGCAAAAAGTGGTTTTTCAACAATAACCAAGTGCAAAAGTGGTTTCCTTCACCAACACAAGTGCGAAAAGTGGTTTTTCAACACGAACACAAGTGCGAAAAGTGGTTTTTCAACACTAACACAAGTGCGAAAAGTGGTTTTTCAACACTAACACAAGTGCGAAAAGTGGTTTTTCAACACTAACACAAGTGCGAAAAGTGGTTTTTCCACACTAATACAAGTGCAATAGTGGTTTCCTGCACAAACACAAGTGCGAAAAGTGGTTTTTCAACACTAACACAAGTGCGAAAAGTGGTTTTTCAACACTAACACAAGTGCGAAAAGTAGTTTTTCAACACTATCACAAGTGCAAAAAGTGTTTATTCCACACTAATACAAGTGCAAAAGTGGTTTCCTGCACCAACACAAGTGCGAAAAGTGGTTTTTCAACACCAACACAAGTGCGAAAAGTGGTTTTTCAACACTAACACAAGTGCGAAAAGTGGTTTTTCAACACTATCACAAGTGCAAAAAGTGTTTTTTCCACACTAATACAAGTGCAAAAGTGGTTTCCTGCACTAACACAAGTGCGAAAAGTGGTTTTTCAACACTAACACAAGTGCGAAAAGTGGTTTTTCCACACTAATACAAGTGCAAAAGTGGTTTCCTGCACCAACACAATTGCGAAAAGTGGTTTTTCAACACTAACACAAGTGCGAAAAGTGGTTTTTCAACACTAACACAAGTGCGAAAAGTGGTTTTTCCACACTAATACAAGTGCAAAAGTGGTTCCCTGCACCAACACAAGTGCGAAAAGTGGTTTTTCAACACTAACACAAGTGCGAAAAGTGGTTTTTCAACACTAACACAAGTGCGAAAAGTGGTTTTTCCACACTAATACAAGTGCAAAAGTGGTTTCCTGCACCAACACAAGTGCGAAAAGTGGTTTTTCAACACTAACACAAGTGCGAAAAGTGGTTTTCCAACACTAACACAAGTGCGAAAAGTGGTTTTTCAACACTATCACAAGTGCAAAAAGTGTTTTTTCCACACTAATACAAGTGCAAAAGTGGTTTCCTGCACCAACACAAGTGCGAAAAGTGGTTTTTCAACACTAACACAAGTGCGAAAAGTGGTTCTTCAACACTATCACAAGTGCGAAAAGTGGTTTTTCCACACTAATACAAGTGCAAAAGTGGTTTCCTGCACCAACACAAGTGCGAAAAGTGATTTTTCAACACGAACACAAGTGCGTAAAGTGGTTTTTCAACACTATCACAAGTGCAAAAAGTGTTTTTTCCACACTAATACAAGTGTAAAAGTGGTTTCCTGCACCAACACAAGTGCGAAAAGTGGTTTTTCAACACTAACACAAGTGCGAAAAGTGGGTTTTCAACACTAACACAAGTGTGAAAAGTGTTTTTTCCACACCAATACAAGTGCAAAAGTGGTTTCCTGCACCAACACAAGTGCGAAAAGTGGTTTTTCAACACTATCACAAGTGCAAAAAGTGTTTTTTCCACACTAATACAAGAGCAAAAGTGGTTTCCTGCACCAACACAAGTGCGAAAAGTGGTTTTTCAACACTAACACAAGTGCGAAAAGTGGTTTTTCAACACTAACACAAGTGCGAAAAGTGGTTTTTCAACACTATCACAAGTGCAAAAAGTGTTTTTTCCACACTAATACAAGTGCAAAAGTGGTTTCCTGCACCAACACAAGTGCGAAAAGTGGTTTTTCAACACTAACACAAGTGCAAAAAGTGGTTTTTCAACAATAACACAAGTGTGAAAAGTGGTTTTTCAACACTATCACAAGTGCAAAAAGTGGTTTTTCAACACTAACACAAGTGCGAAAAGTGGTTTTTCAACACTAACACAAGTGCGAAAAGTAGTTTTTCAACACTATCACAAGTGCAAAAAGTGTTTATTCCACACTAATACAAGTGCAAAAGTGGTTTCCTGCACCAACACAAGTGCGAAAAGTGGTTTTTCAACACCAACACAAGTGCGAAAAGTGGTTTTTCAACACTAACACAAGTGCGAAAAGTGGTTTTTCAACACTATCACAAGTGCAAAAAGTTTTTTCCACACTAATACAAGTGCAAAAGTGGTTTCCTGCACTAACACAAGTGCGAAAAGTGGTTTTTCAACACTAACACAAGTGCGAAAAGTGGTTTTTCCACACTAATACAAGTGCAAAAGTGGTTTCCTGCACCAACACAATTGCGAAAAGTGGTTTTTCAACACTAACACAAGTGCGAAAAGTGGTTTTTCAACACTAACACAAGTGCGAAAAGTGGTTTTTCAACACTAACACAAGTGCGAAAAGTGGTTTTTCAACACTATCACAAGTGCAAAAAGTGTTTTTTCCACACTAATACAAGTGCAAAAGTGGTTTCCTGCACCAACACAAGTGCGAAAAGTGGTTTTTCAACACTAACACAAGTGCAAAAAGTGGTTTTTCAACAATAACACAAGTGTGAAAAGTGGTTTTTCAACACTATCACAAGTGCAAAAAGTGGTTTTCCACACTAATACAAGTGCAAAAGTGGTTTCCTTCACCAACACAAGTGCGAAAAGTGGTTTTTCAACACGAACACAAGTGCGAAAAGTGGTTTTTCAACACTAACACAAGTGCGAAAAGTGGTTTTTCAACACTAATACAAGTGCAATAGTGGTTTCCTGCACAAACACAAGTGCGAAAAGTGGTTTTTCAACACTAACACAAGTGCGAAAAGTGGTTTTTCAACACTAACACAAGTGCGAAAAGTAGTTTTTCAACACTATCACAAGTGCAAAAAGTGTTTATTCCACACTAATACAAGTGCAAAAGTGGTTTCCTGCACCAACACAAGTGCGAAAAGTGGTTTTTCAACACCAACACAAGTGCGAAAAGTGGTTTTTCAACACTAACACAAGTGCGAAAAGTGGTTTTTCAACACTATCACAAGTGCAAAAAGTGTTTTTTCCACACTAATACAAGTGCAAAAGTGGTTTCCTGCACTAACACAGGTGCGAAAAGTGGTTTTTCAACACTAACACAAGTGCGAAAAGTGGTTTTTCCACACTAATACAAGTGCAAAAGTGGTTTCCTGCACCAACACAATTGCGAAAAGTGGTTTTTCAACACTAACACAAGTGCGAAAAGTGGTTTTTCAACACTAACACAAGTGCGAAAAGTGGTTTTTCCACACTAATACAAGTGCAAAAGTGGTTCCCTGCACCAACACAAGTGCGAAAAGTGGTTTTTCAACACTAACACAAGTGCGAAAAGTGGTTTTTCAACACTAACACAAGTGCGAAAAGTGGTTTTTCCACACTAATACAAGTGCAAAAGTGGTTTCCTGCACCAACACAAGTGCGAAAAGTGGTTTTTCAACACTAACACAAGTGGGAAAAGTGGTTTTCAAACACTAACACAAGTGCGAAAAGTGGTTTTTCAACACTATCACAAGTGCAAAAAGTGTTTTTTCCACACTAATACAAGTGCAAAAGTGGTTTCCTGCACCAACACAAGTGCGAAAAGTGGTTTTTCAACACTAACACAAGTGCGAAAAGTGGTTCTTCAACACTATCACAAGTGCGAAAAGTGGTTTTTCCACACTAATACAAGTGCAAAAGTGGTTTCCTGCACCAACACAAGTGCGAAAAGTGATTTTTCAACACGAACACAAGTGCGTAAAGTGGTTTTTCAACACTATCACAAGTGCAAAAAGTGTTTTTTCCACACTAATACAAGTGTAAAAGTGGTTTCCTGCACCAACACAAGTGCGAAAAGTGGTTTTTCAACACTAACACAAGTGCGAAAAGTGGGTTTTCAACACTAACACAAGTGTGAAAAGTGTTTTTTCCACACCAATACAAGTGCAAAAGTGGTTTCCTGCACCAACACAAGTGCGAAAAGTGGTTTTTCAACACTATCACAAGTGCAAAAAGTGTTTTTTCCACACTAATACAAGAGCAAAAGTGGTTTCCTGCACCAACACAAGTGCGAAAAGTGGTTTTTCAACACTAACACAAGTGCGAAAAGTGGTTTTTCAACACTAACACAAGTGCGAAAAGTGGTTTTTCAACACTATCACAAGTGCAAAAAGTGTTTTTTCCACACTAATACAAGTGCAAAAGTGGTTTCCTGCACCAACACAAGTGCGAAAAGTGGTTTTTCAACACTAACACAAGTGCAAAAAGTGGTTTTTCAACAATAACACAAGTGTGAAAAGTGGTTTTTCAACACTATCACAAGTGCAAAAAGTGGTTTTTCCACACTAATACAAGTGCAAAAGTGGTTTCCTTCACCAACACAAGTGCGAAAAGTGGTTTTTCAACACGAACACAAGTGCGAAAAGTGGTTTTTCAACACTAACACAAGTGCGAAAAGTGGTTTTTCAACACTAACACAAGTGCGAAAAGTGGTTTTTCAACACTAACACAAGTGCGAAAAGTGGTTTTTCCACACTAATACAAGTGCAATAGTGGTTTCCTGCACAAACACAAGTGCGAAAAGTGGTTTTTCAACACTAACACAAGTGCGAAAAGTGGTTTTTCAACACTAACACAAGTGCGAAAAGTAGTTTTTCAACACTATCACAAGTGCAAAAAGTGTTTATTCCACACTAATACAAGTGCAAAAGTGGTTTCCTGCACCAACACAAGTGCGAAAAGTGTTTTTTCAACACCAACACAAGTGCGAAAAGTGGTTTTTCAACACTAACACAAGTGCGAAAAGTGGTTTTTCAACACTATCACAAGTGCAAAAAGTGTTTTTTCCACACTAATACAAGTGCAAAAGTGGTTTCCTGCACTAACACAAGTGTAAGTGGTTTTTCAACACTAACACAAGTGCGAAAAGTGTTTTTTCCACACTAATACAAGTGCAAAAGTGGTTTCCTGCACCAACACAATTGCGAAAAGTGGTTTTTCAACACTAACACAAGTGCGAAAAGTGGTTTTTCAACACTAACACAAGTGCGAAAAGTGGTTTTTCCACACTAATACAAGTGCAAAAGTGGTTCCCTGCACCAACACAAGTGCGAAAAGTGGTTTTTCAACACTAACACAAGTGCGAAAAGTGGTTTTTCCACACTAATACAAGTGCAAAAGTGGTTTCCTGCACCAACACAAGTGCGAAAAGTGGTTTTTCAACACTAACACAAGTGCGAAAAGTGGTTTTTCAACACTATCACAAGTGCAAAAAGTGTTTTTTCCACACTAATACAAGTGCGAAAAGTGGTTTTTCAACACTAACACAAGTGCGAAAAGTGGTTTTTCCACACTAATACAAGTGCAAAAGTGGTTCCCTGCACCAACACAAGTGCGAAAAGTGGTTTTTCAACACTATCACAAGTGCAAAAAGTGTTTTTTCCACACTAATACAAGTGCAAAAGTGGTTTCCAGCACCAACACAAGTGCGAAAAGTGGTTTTTCAACACTAACACAAGTGCGGAAAGTGGTTTTTCAACACTAACACAAGTGCGAAAAGTGGTTTTTCAACACTATCACAAGTGCAAAAAGTGTTTTTTCCACACTAATACAAGTGCAAAAGTGGTTTCCTGCACCAACACAAGTGCGAAAAGTGGTTTTTCAACACTAACACAAGTGCGAAAAGTGGTTTTTCAACACTAACACAAGTGCGAAAAGTGGTTTTTCCACACTAATACAAGTGCAAAAGTGGTTTCCTGCACCAACACAAGTGCGAAAAGTGGTTTTTCAACACTAACACAAGTGCGAAAAGTGGTTTTCCAACACTAACACAAGTGCGAAAAGTGGTTTTTCAACACTATCACAAGTGCAAAAAGTGTTTTTTCCACACTAACACAAGTGCAAAAGTGGTTTCCTGCACCAACACAAGTGCAAAAAGTGGTTTTTCAACACTAACACAAGTGCGAAAAGTGGTTCTTCAACACTATCACAAGTGCGAAAAGTGGTTTTTCCACACTAATACAAGTGCAAAAGTGGTTTCCTGCACCAACACAAGTGCGAAAAGTGATTTTTCAACACTAACACAAGTGCGAAAAGTGGTTTTTCAACACTATCACAAGTGCAAAAAGTGTTTTTTCCACACTAATACAAGTGTAAAAGTGGTTTCCTGCACCAACACAAGTGCGAAAAGTGGTTTTTCAACACTAACACA
The DNA here is from genome assembly GCF_964187855.1 of Myxine glutinosa. Taxonomy (NCBI): domain Eukaryota; kingdom Metazoa; phylum Chordata; class Myxini; order Myxiniformes; family Myxinidae; genus Myxine; species Myxine glutinosa. The sequence goes on from NW_027616787.1 coordinate 181,188, forward strand.
AGTGCGAAAAGTGGGTTTTCAACACTAACACAAGTGTGAAAAGTGTTTTTTCCACACCAATACAAGTGCAAAAGTGGTTTCCTGCACCAACACAAGTGCGAAAAGTGGTTTTTCAACACTAACACAAGTGCGAAAAGTGGTTTTTCAACACTATCACAAGTGCAAAAAGTGTTTTTTCCACACTAATACAAGAGCAAAAGTGGTTTCCTGCACCAACACAAGTGCGAAAAGTGGTTTTTCAACACTAACACAAGTGCGAAAAGTGGTTTTTCAACACTAACACAAGTGCGAAAAGTGGTTTTTAACACTATCACAAGTGCAAAAAGTGTTTTTTCCACACTAATACAAGTGCAAAAGTGGTTTCCTGCACCAACACCAGTGCGAAAAGTGGTTTTTCAACACTAACACAAGTGCAAAAAGTGGTTTTTCAACAATAACACAAGTGTGAAAAGTGGTTTTTCAACACTATCACAAGTGCAAAAAGTGGTTTTTCCACACTAATACAAGTGCAAAAGTGGTTTCCTTCACCAACACAAGTGCGAAAAGTGGTTTTTCAACACGAACACAAGTGCGAAAAGTGGTTTTTCAACACTAACACAAGTGCGAAAAGTGGTTTTTCAACACTAACACAAGTGCGAAAAGTGGTTTTTCAACACTAACACAAGTGCGAAAAGTGGTTTTTCCACACTAATACAAGTGCAATAGTGGTTTCCTGCACAAACACAAGTGCGAAAAGTGGTTTTTCAACACTAACACAAGTGCGAAAAGTGGTTTTTCAACACTAACACAAGTGCGAAAAGTAGTTTTTCAACACTATCACAAGTGCAAAAAGTGTTTATTCCACACTAATACAAGTGCAAAAGTGGTTTCCTGCACCAACACAAGTGCGAAAAGTGGTTTTTCAACACCAACACAAGTGCGAAAAGTGGTTTTTCAACACTAACACAAGTGTGAAAAGTGGTTTTTCAACACTATCACAAGTGCAAAAAGTGTTTTTTCCACACTAATACAAGTGCAAAAGTGGTTCCCTGCACCAACACAAGTGCGAAAAGTTGTTTTTCAACACTATCACAAGTGCAAAAAGTGTTTTTTCCACACTAATACAAGTGCAAAAGTGGTTTCCTGCACCAACACAAGTGCGAAAAGTGGTTTTTCAACACTAACACAAGTGCGGAAAGTGGTTTTTCAACACTAACACAAGTGCGAAAAGTGGTTTTTCAACACTATCACAAGTGCAAAAAGTGTTTTTTCCACACTAATACAAGTGCAAAAGTGGTTTCCTGCACCAACACAAGTGCGAAAAGTGGTTTTTCAACACTAACACAAGTGCGAAAAGTGGTTTTTCAACACTAACACAAGTGCGAAAAGTGGTTTTTCCACACTAATACAAGTGCAAAAGTGGTTTCCTGCACCAACACAAGTGCGAAAAGTGGTTTTTCAACACTAACACAAGTGCGAAAAGTGGTTTTCCAACACTAACACAAGTGCGAAAAGTGGTTTTTCAACACTATCACAAGTGCAAAAAGTGTTTTTTCCACACTAATACAAGTGCAAAAGTGGTTTCCTGCACCAACACAAGTGCGAAAAGTGGTTTTTCAACACGAACACAAGTGCGTAAAGTGGTTTTTCAACACTATCACAAGTGCAAAAAGTGTTTTTTCCACACTAATACAAGTGTAAAAGTGGTTTCCTGCACCAACACAAGTGCGAAAAGTGGTTTTTCAACACTAACACAAGTGCGAAAAGTGGGATTTCAACACTAACACAAGTGTGAAAAGTGTTTTTTCCACACCAATACAAGTGCAAAAGTGGTTTCCTGCACCAACACAAGTGCGAAAAGTGGTTTTTCAACACTATCACAAGTGCAAAAAGTGTTTTTTCCACACTAATACAAGAGCAAAAGTGGTTTCCTGCACCAACACAAGTGCGAAAAGTGGTTTTTCAACACTAACACAACTGCGAAAAGTGGTTTTTCAACACTAACACAAGTGCGAAAAGTGGTTTTTCAACACTATCACAAGTGCAAAAAGTGTTTTTTCCACACTAATACAAGTGCAAAAGTGGTTTCCTGCACCAACACAAGTGCGAAAAGTGGTTTTTCAACACTAACACAAGTGCGAAAAGTGGTTTTTCAACACTAACACAAGTGCAAAAAGTGGTTTTTCAACACTATCACAAGTGCGAAAAGTGGTTTTTCCACACTAATACAAGTGCAAAAGTGGTTTCCTGCACCAACACAAGTGCGAAAAGTGATTTTTCAACACGAACACAAGTGCGTAAAGTGGTTTTTCAACACTATCACAAGTGCAAAAAGTGTTTTTTCCACACTAATACAAGTGTAAAAGTGGTTTCCTGCACCAACACAAGTGCGAAAAGTGGTTTTTCAACACTAACACAAGTGCGAAAAGTGGGTTTTCAACACTAACACAAGTGTGAAAAGTGTTTTTTCCACACCAATACAAGTGCAAAAGTGGTTTCCTGCACCAACACAAGTGCGAAAAGTGGTTTTTCAACACTATCACAAGTGCAAAAAGTGTTTTTTCCACACTAATACAAGAGCAAAAGTGGTTTCCTGCACCAACACAAGTGCGAAAAGTGGTTTTTCAAGACTAACACAAGTGCGAAAAGTGGTTTTTCAACACTAACACAAGTGCGAAAAGTGGTTTTTCAACACTATCACAAGTGCAAAAAGTGTTTTTTCCACACTAATACAAGTGCAAAAGTGGTTTCCTGCACCAACACAAGTGCGAAAAGTGGTTTTTCAACACTATCACAAGTGCAAAAAGTGTTTTTTCCACACTAATACAAGTGCAAAAGTGGTTTCCTGCACCAACACAAGTGCGAAAAGTGGTTTTTCAACACTAACACAAGTGCGGAAAGTGGTTTTTCAACACTAACACAAGTGCGAAAAGTGGTTTTTCAACACTATCACAAGTGCAAAAAGTGTTTTTTCCACACTAATACAAGTGCAAAAGTGGTTTCCTGCACCAACACAAGTGCGAAAAGTGGTTTTTCAACACTAACACAAGTGCGAAAAGTGGTTTTTCAACACTAACACAAGTGCGAAAAGTAGTTTTTCAACACTATCACAAGTGCAAAAAGTGTTTATTCCACACTAATACAAGTGCAAAAGTGGTTTCCTGCACCAACACAAGTGCGAAAAGTGGTTTTTCAACACCAACACAAGTGCGAAAAGTGGTTTTTCAACACTAACACAAGTGCGAAAAGTGGTTTTTCAACACTATCACAAGTGCAAAAAGTGTTTTTTCCACACTAATACAAGTGCAAAAGTGGTTTCCTGCACTAACACAAGTGTAAGTGGTTTTTCAACACTAACACAAGTGCGAAAAGTGTTTTTTCCACACTAATACAAGTGCAAAAGTGGTTTCCTGCACCAACACAATTGCGAAAAGTGGTTTTTCAACACTAACACAAGTGCGAAAAGTGGTTTTTCAACACTAACACAAGTGCGAAAAGTGGTTTTTCCACACTAATACAAGTGCAAAAGTGGTTCCCTGCACCAACACAAGTGCGAAAAGTGGTTTTTCAACACTAACACAAGTGCGAAAAGTGGTTTTTCCACACTAATACAAGTGCAAAAGTGGTTTCCTGCACCAACACAAGTGCGAAAAGTGGTTTTTCAACACTAACACAAGTGCGAAAAGTGGTTTTTCAACACTATCACAAGTGCAAAAAGTGTTTTTTCCACACTAATACAAGTGCGAAAAGTGGTTTTTCAACACTAACACAAGTGCGAAAAGTGGTTTTTCCACACTAATACAAGTGCAAAAGTGGTTCCCTGCACCAACACAAGTGCGAAAAGTGGTTTTTCAACACTATCACAAGTGCAAAAAGTGTTTTTTCCACACTAATACAAGTGCAAAAGTGGTTTCCTGCACCAACACAAGTGCGAAAAGTGGTTTTTCAACACTAACACAAGTGCAAAAAGTGGTTTTTCAACACTAACACAAGTGCGAAAAGTGGTTTTTCCACACTAATACAAGTGCAAAAGTGGTTTCCTGCACCAACACAAGTGCGAAAAGTGGTTTTTCAACACTAACACAAGTGCGAAAAGTGGTTTTCCAACACTAACACAAGTGCGAAAAGTGGTTTTTCAACACTATCACAAGTGCAAAAAGTGTTTTTTCCACACTAACACAAGTGCAAAAGTGGTTTCCTGCACCAACACAAGTGCAAAAAGTGGTTTTTCAACACTAACACAAGTGCGAAAAGTGGTTCTTCAACACTATCACAAGTGCGAAAAGTGGTTTTTCCACACTAATACAAGTGCAAAAGTGGTTTCCTGCACCAACACAAGTGCGAAAAGTGATTTTTCAACACTAACACAAGTGCGAAAAGTGGTTTTTCAACACTATCACAAGTGCAAAAAGTGTTTTTTCCACACTAATACAAGTGTAAAAGTGGTTTCCTGCACCAACACAAGTGCGAAAAGTGGTTTTTCAACACTAACACAAGTGCGAAAAGTGGTTTTCCAACACTAACACAAGTGCGAAAAGTGGTTTTTCCACACTAATACAAGTGCAAAAGTGGTTTCCTGCACCAACACAAGTGCGAAAAGTGGTTTTTCAACACTAACACAAGTGCGAAAAGTGGTTTTCCAACACTAACACAAGTGCGAAAAGTGGTTTTTCAACACTATCACAAGTGCAAAAAGTGTTTTTTCCACACTAATACAAGTGCAAAAGTGGTTTCCTGCACCAACACAAGTGCGAAAAGTGGTTTTTCAACACTAACACAAGTGCGAAAAGTGGTTCTTCAACACTATCACAAGTGCGAAAAGTGGTTTTTCCACACTAATACAAGTGCAAAACTGGTTTCCTGCACCAACACAAGTGCGAAAAGTGATTTTTCAACACGAACACAAGTGCGTAAAGTGGTTTTTCAACACTATCACAAGTGCAAAAAGTGTTTTTTCCACACTAATACAAGTGTAAAAGTGGTTTCCTGCACCAACACAAGTGCGAAAAGTGGTTTTTCAACACTAACACAAGTGCGAAAAGTGGGTTTTCAACACGAACACAAGTGTGAAAAGTGTTTTTTCCACACCAATACAAGTGCAAAAGTGGTTTCCTGCACCAACACAAGTGCGAAAAGTGGTTTTTCAACACTATCACAAGTGCAAAAAGTGTTTTTTCCACACTAATACAAGAGCAAAAGTGGTTTCCTGCACCAACACAAGTGCGAAAAGTGGTTTTTCAACACTAACACAAGTGCGAAAAGTGGTTTTTCAACACTAACACAAGTGCGAAAAGTGGTTTTTCAACACTATCACAAGTGCAAAAAGTGTTTTTTCCACACTAATACAAGTGCAAAAGTGGTTTCCTGCACCAACACAAGTGCGAAAAGTGGTTTTTCAACACTAACACAAGTGCAAAAAGTGGTTTTTCAACAATAACACAAGTGTGAAAAGTGGTTTTTCAACACTATCACAAGTGCAAAAAGTGATTTTTCCACACTAATACAAGTGCAAAAGTGGTTTCCTTCACCAACACAAGTGCGAAAAGTGGTTTTTCAACACGAACACAAGTGCGAAAAGTGGTTTTTCAACACTAACACAAGTGCGAAAAGTGGTTTTTCAACACTAACACAAGTGCGAAAAGTGGTTTTTCAACACTAACACAAGTGCGAAAAGTGGTTTTTCCACACTAATACAAGTGCAATAGTGGTTTCCTGCACAAACACAAGTGCGAAAAGTGGTTTTTCAACACTAACACAAGTGCGAAAAGTGGTTTTTCAATTCTAACACAAGTGCGAAAAGTAGTTTTTCAACACTATCACAAGTGCAAAAAGTGTTTATTCCACACTAATACAAGTGCAAAAGTGGTTTCCTGCACCAACACAAGTGCGAAAAGTGGTTTTTCAACACCAACACAAGTGCGAAAAGTGGTTTTTCAACACTAACACAAGTGCGAAAAGTGGTTTTTCAACACTATCACAAGTGCAAAAAGTTTTTTCCACACTAATACAAGTGCAAAAGTGGTTTCCTGCACTAACACAAGTGCGAAAAGTGGTTTTTCAACACTAACACAAGTGCGAAAAGTGGTTTTTCCACACTAATACAAGTGCAAAAGTGGTTTCCTGCACCAACACAATTGCGAAAAGTGGTTTTTCAACACTAACACAAGTGCGAAAAGTGGTTTTTCAACACTAACACAAGTGCGAAAAGTGGTTTTTCCACACTAATACAAGTGCAAAAGTGGTTCCTGCACCAACACAAGTGCGAAAAGTGGTTTTTCAACACTAACACAAGTGCGAAAAGTGGTTTTTCAACACTAACACAAGTGCGAAAAGTGGTTTTTCCACACTAATACAAGTGCAGAAAGTGGTTTCCTGCACCAACACAAGTGCGAAAAGTGGTTTTTCAACACTAACACAAGTGGGAAAGTGGTTTTCAAACACTAACACAAGTGCGAAAAGTGGTTTTTCAACACTATCACAAGTGCAAAAAGTGTTTTTCCACACTAATACAAGTGCAAAAGTGGTTTCCTGCACCAACACAAGTGCGAAAAGTGGTTTTCAACTAACAACAAGTGCGAAAAGTGGTTCTTCAACACTATCACAAGTGCGAAAAGTGGTTTTTCCACACTAATACAAGTGCAAAAGTGGTTTCCTGCACCAACACAAGTGCGAAAAGTGATTTTTCAACACGAACACAAGTGCGTAAAGTGGTTTTTCAACACTATCACAAGTGCAAAAAGTGTTTTTTCCACACTAATACAAGTGTAAAAGTGGTTTCCTGCACCAACACAAGTGCGAAAAGTGGTTTTTCAACACTAACACAAGTGCGAAAAGTGGGTTTCAACACTAAACACAAGTGTGAAAAGTGTTTTTTCCACACCAATACAAGTGCAAAAGTGGTTTCCTGCACCAACACAAGTGCGAAAGTGGTTTTTCAACACTATCACAAGTGCAAAAAGTGTTTTTTCCACACTAATACAAGAGCAAAAGTGGTTCCTGCACCAACACAAGTGCGAAAAGTGGTTTTTCAACACTAACACAAGTGCGAAAAGTGGTTTTTCAACACTAACACAAGTGCGAAAAGTGGTTTTTCAACACTATCACAAGTGCAAAAAGTGTTTTTTTTCCACACTAATACAAGTGCAAAAGTGGTTTCCTGCACCAACACAAGTGCGAAAAGTGGTTTTTCAACACTAACACAAGTGCAAAAAGTGGTTTTTCAACAATAACACAAGTGTGAAAAGTGGTTTTTCAACACTATCACAAGTGCAAAAAGTGGTTTTTCCACACTAATACAAGTGCAAAAGTGGTTTCCTTCACCAACACAAGTGCGAAAAGTGGTTTTTCAACACGAACACAAGTGCGAAAAGTGGTTTTTCAACACTAACACAAGTGCGAAAAGTGGTTTTTCAACACTAACACAAGTGCGAAAAGTGGTTTTTCAACACTAACACAAGTGCGAAAAGTGGTTTTTCCACACTAATACAAGTGCAATAGTGGTTTCCTGCACAAACACAAGTGCGAAAAGTGGTTTTTCAACACTAACACAAGTGCGAAAAGTGGTTTTTCAACACTAACACAAGTGCGAAAAGTAGTTTTTCAACACTATCACAAGTGCAAAAAGTGTTTATTCCACACTAATACAAGTGCAAAAGTGGTTTCCTGCACCAACACAAGTGCGAAAAGTGGTTTTTCAACACCAACACAAGTGCGAAAAGTGGTTTTTCAACACTAACACAAGTGCGAAAAGTGGTTTTTCAACACTATCACAAGTGCAAAAAGTGTTTTTTCCACACTAATACAAGTGCAAAAGTGGTTTCCTGCACTAACACAAGTGTAAGTGGTTTTTCAACACTAACACAAGTGCGAAAAGTGTTTTTTCCACACTAATACAAGTGCAAAAGTGGTTTCCTGCACCAACACAATTGCGAAAAGTGGTTTTTCAACACTAACACAAGTGCGAAAAGTGGTTTTTCAACACTAACACAAGTGCGAAAAGTGGTTTTTCCACACTAATACAAGTGCAAAAGTGGTTCCCTGCACCAACACAAGTGCGAAAAGTGGTTTTTCAACACTAACACAAGTGCGAAAAGTGGTTTTTCCACACTAATACAAGTGCAAAAGTGGTTTCCTGCACCAACACAAGTGCGAAAAGTGGTTTTTCAACACTAACACAAGTGCGAAAAGTGGTTTTTCAACACTATCACAAGTGCAAAAAGTGTTTTTTCCACACTAATACAAGTGCGAAAAGTGGTTTTTCAACACTAACACAAGTGCGAAAAGTGGTTTTTCCACACTAATACAAGTGCAAAAGTGGTTCCCTGCACCAACACAAGTGCGAAAAGTGGTTTTTCAACA